>NC_050595.1:6610000-6910000 GCF_013368585.1 Megalops cyprinoides
AACGCTTCTCACTTTCCTTCTCTACACAGTCCCCCAGGCGAAATAAACTCTTCTCCATTTATTCATGTAGACGTGGCCCCGCTGTGGATAGACAGGAGTTTTCCCCCATCTCTCTGAAATAGCTTGAGGCGGATAAGCATGGAGGATGTTTCGGAGTGGACTCGCATCTACGCTGCAAGTTCTGCAGGCCCTGTTCCCTGTCTCCGGCCAGCTGGAGGCTCTCCCGGGACTAAGTTAGGGCTGATTATCCCCGATTCTGGAATCCGCAGTATAGGCCCTAATTATGGGCTGGAACGAGTGCTGTGTCCTCTGCCAAGAGAGTGTGAGAGCGGGGAGAGAGAGAGAGAGAGAGAGAGGCTGAGAACGAGGGAGAGAATGAAGAAGAGAAGCAGAGAGAGAGGGAGACAGAAGGGTGAGGAAGAGCACAGGGGCTGAGAAGGAGGGAGAGGGTGAAGAAGAGAGACAAGGAGAGGAGGATGAGGAGAGGGGAAGCACAAAAAGAGAAAGAGGGTGAGGGTGAAGAAGACAGATAAGGAGAGAGGGAGAGGAGGATGAGGAGAGGGGAAGCACAAAAAGAGAAAGAGGGTGAGGGTGAAGAAGAGAGGCAGAGAAAAATAAAGGAGGATGAGCGGGAGAGGGGAAGGACAGAGACTGAGAAAGAGGGAGAGGGTAAAGAGGAGAGACAGAGAGAAGAGGAGGAGAGAGCAGAAGCACAGAGGGAGGGTGAGGAACAGTGACAGAGAGAGGTGGAGAGTGATGAAGAGTATTACAGACAGAGAAAATAAAGGAATGAAGAGGAGAGGGGAAGAGAGAGAGCGGGGGGGCACATTAACAGAAAGGCAGGATGAAAGGGCAGAGGCTGAATGAAGGGTAGGTATGAGGCAGCCGGGGGAGGAGGGGTGAGAGGAGGACACAGTGCCGGGCGCTGCTCTGAGGCGGTATGAAAGGATCTGTCCCTCTGAGTCTCCGCACGTCAACCTGATGAATGGACCTGTCTGCCGGAGGCCCGAGGACGGCCCATCTCCAGCACCGCGCTCACGCGCGCTCCCCCTCTCTCTCTCCGATTCTCTCACACTTCATCCCTCTCTCGCTCCTTCTGTCTCTGTCTCTTACCCCTTACCTCTCTCTCACTCTAACTCTGTCTCTCCCCCCCTTTCCCCTTCCCTCTCTCCATCGCTCTGTCTCTGCCACACTTCATGTTGGTGTGGGCTTGGCAAACTGAAAGAGAAGTGTGAGGTGGGGCAGAGGAGACGAGCAGGAAGAATCGACCAATGAACAACCTCAGCAGCCCCTTATAACTGTCCTTCATGAGGGAAATGACCGATTGCTCATGCACTCTCACACACAAATGCACAAACCATGTACACACACACACTCGCACACACATACACAGGTGCACACACGCACGCCCACACATGCACACCAGACACCAGACACACGCACACACACACTCACACACACATACTCTCTCTCTCTCTATCCCAGAGGCGAGCAGGCTGTAGTGGCTGGATGGAGTAAATTGAAAGTGGTGAAGTCTGTGTGCTGGGGCAGATGTAACCAGCCGTAGCGAGGAGAGGGATTATTATTGATCAGGGCTTTGTTCGCTCAGTGATTTTCCCTCTCTTTGTGTGTCTGTAGCCAGCCCATTCACTGCTGCTACTCTGAAATGAGAGGAGGCTGTGGGGAAGCTGGCACAGGCTGCAGGATTAGAGTTCTGCTGGTGTAGCTGCTCCACACACATGCATACACACACACCTACACACACAAACACCAGCAGCTACACACACACATACAAACACACACCTACACACACACGCATACACACACACCTACACACACAAACACCAGCAGCTACACACACACATACAAACACACACCTACACACACACACATACACACACACCTACACACACAAACACCAGCAGCTACACACACACATACAAACACACACCTACACACACACGCATACACACACACCTACACACACAAACACCAGCAGCTACACACACACATACAAACACACACCTCCACACACACGCATACACACACACCTACACACACAAACACCAGCAGCTACACACACACATACAAACACACACCTACACACACACGCATACACACACCTACACACACAAACACCAGCATGCTGGTCATACTGACATGCCTCACGCACACATAGAAACCTTGGTCCTGTCTCACACACCCACATACTTGTGTGGCTGAAAGCCCTCTGCCTCTTTCTGTCTGTCATGTCCTCTGTCATACAGCTGAATGTACAATATGTTCCGCAGTGATGATGTCCTCCTATGAAAACTCATGTGATACTGTTTAAGGCCTGGCTGCAGTGTCACTGAAATCCCTTTGGCAGCGACGCTGGTAAATTGAGATTTTTCTGCTGATGGTATCCGATGCGCTGTGCTGTTTTTGGTCATTAGCCCTTGTAATAGCGGTGGAGTTTCTGATGTTTGGATATCAGAGTCTTAAGCACTTTTCCGGGTCCTGTTCCCGTTGTCGTAGCGATAAGAGGAAGTGGATAGAACAACGCAGATATGCGGCTTATCTCCCCCCTCCACAGATGGGCGCTCCGAAACCCGTCTTTGCCCAAACCCCCCCCCCCCCCCCCCCCCAACCGAGCGAGCACCCACACCCTCCCCTCTCCCGCTCCAGCCCCGCCTTGAGGTACAACTTCATTTCCCCGACGCCCTAAATCACAGCTCGCATTAGCACCTTTATCTCCGCTTTCACCTGATTGGAGAGAAGAAAGGTTTCCATGGCGACGGATACCGAAACCGGGGGCCCCCCCTTCTCCAAGTTTGACATATCCGGGCCTCGCTGGGTAACGGAGAAGGATCACATGGTTCCCGCGGTAAGCCGACACGGACGAGGAGATCTCTGGATCCATGCCATTGCGGTGACGTCTGTAGTACAGGGAGACGGGCCACCTCTTGGGTTCCCAGTTTGGAGTCCTCCCCCCATGAGGAGTCACAGTGCTGGACATGGCCTCTTTGACCAGCCCCCCCCGCAGAACAAGGGCTTTGCATTATTCATTTGTTTTTAACAAGTTTTCATTCTTTTCAAGGGAGGCCCACTGCAGAGTCAGGCCTGTCTCTGTCTGTCAGCGCTGGGTGCCTGCGTATGCACTTACTCTGCACTCCAGTATAGGAGCACACCATGGAAACAGACCCACGTGACCTCGCCAGCATGCAGGGCTCTCAGTACTGCAGGCCGTGTGTGGGCACGGCTGGCCCAACGGGAGGTGCTGTTGGCTGACAGACCCGTCACGGCTGCCTGCCCTCTCCCTTCCAGCCCCCTCTCCCAGCACAGCTGGCCTGGCAGCCCCTGGTCCCAGGAAGGACAGAGCTGCAGCCGCCTGCCAAAAGCGCGAGCTGGGCGGAGAGGAGTGCGGCGAGTGGCCCGTGGCGGAGTGGAACTGCGCAGTGTAGAGTGGAACTGCGCAGTGTAGAGTGGAACTGCGCAGTGTACAGTGGATTTTGACCCACTGGTTCTGCGCAGTGCAGATTGAACTGTGACTACAGCGGTGTAGCATAGCGGAAAGGAGCAGGACTCGTAACCGAAAGGTTGCTGGTTCAATTCCCCACTGGGTCACTTGGGCAAGGTACTTAATCTCGGTAAATATCCAGCTGTATAAATGGATAACATATAAAATTGTAACCTATGAAAGTCTCTCTGGATAAGAGCATCTGCTAAGTGCCGACAGTGTAACGTAATGTAGTGTAACTGCACAGCGTAGAAGGCAGAGTAGATCAGAGTGAAAGAAATTCCGCGGCGTACATTTGGTAACGTGACAGAAAGGAACTGCGCTGTGTAGAGCGGAAAAGAGTGCAACAGAGACGGACTGCAGCGTGGAGCAGAGGGTGACGCGCACACGCAGTCTGCACGGCAGGGGCTGCGACAGCGGAACCGAAGAAACGGGGCAAAGAGCAGCGGAGCAGCAGAACATGGCAGAACGCTGCGCCGCGCGAGAGCGATCAGTCCGCTGCGTTTCATAGATTATTAACTTCAGGAGAGCAGGTGACATTTCTGAGCGTGCCGTGACATTTAGACTTTGAGGGGAAGACGTTAAAAACGTGCTTGAGGAAGCATGCTGATGCCGGGTCAGGTGAGGACAGGGCGGGGGGTTTTGGCTGTGCAGTGTCTCCTTCATCACAAATCCCAAACCCTCGGCTAGTCACCAGAACCGCAGAAAATGAGCCCCAGAAATGGCAGTTGCTTAGAATTTTTTGGCTCACCGATTTCAACCAACAGCTGGGTTCTGCTGAGGATGTCAACAGCTTCTGACTGGTTCCTGCATGTCGTTCAAAGAGAGCACATGGTGTGTCAGACCTCTGGCTCTCAGCAAAGGCACTGGAGGCCGCTACCACAGGAAGCACCTCATGTGAAATGCCTTGTGACCAGAGCAAGGTTTTGTTGTTATTCATATTCATTTTACATGTTTACAAACCCACAAGCCAGAGATGGAGTGCCTCAAGCATGCGGTCATCTGCAGTAATTGAGAGAAATAGCTGATCCATGAGTGTAATTAAGAGCTGGGAACAAACAAACACACACCCCCCCGTCCTGAGTACCTTCCAAGACTGCCCCCCACCTCCACCCTCCCTCGTGTCCTGGCGTCCCGAGATGGACATACTGAACATGATGGGCGTGGTTACACTGGCAGTCTGGCTCCTGCTGACATTTCCCTCCTTGGCCCCATGAATCAGAATCACAGACACCTCCATACATGCACAGCGTGTAAACAAGCAGCATCCATCGATGCCAGGGGACAGAGCCTGACCGCCGCCAGGGGAAAGCCGTCATCCAGCCTACCGCAGCCCGCCCATCAAGCCAAGACTCGCCTCTGGAGCAGCAGCGAATCACACAGCAGTATAGCCACAGAACGAGGAAAATTCTCACCTAAATGTGTAGAGATGGTTGTGCTCCCTGCATTCTTACACCTTGTGCTCCTACACATCTTTCAGGAGGCATCACACAGAGGCCCCGGACAACGTCAAAGTGAATGATCTTACTGATCAGCTCTCCTAGAAGGGCAAGCAAAGTTGGACCAGATGGCGTCCCATTTCATTGCAGTGCATTGTACGGTACCCTGTAACAAAGTCAGTGGATAGAGCTCTAGAAGATTCTTTCAAAAAGAAAATGTAGGAGCTCAAATTCTTAGTTACAGCACCTACGGTCCAGCAGTTTTGGAGAGAGAGAGAGAGAGATGCTGCCGGTTCTGTCTCCCCCAGGGGACCCCACAGGCATGTAATGCAGACCTAAGGTGCAGATAAAAGAAAAGAAGAATGAGGGCCATGGAAAACATACTGCAGTTTTAAGTGCTGGAAGGACCGGAGACAGCTACCAGCGTGAGTCCCTCCGAGCGAACGCTCCCGCTATCCCTCCATCACTGATGGGAAACGGAGTGATGACTCCGCTGCAGAGCACAGCTGTGATGTGGAGGACAGTGGGTCTGCCACGCTTATGCAGCGTTTGCAAGGTTTTCCACCAAATTACACACTAAAATTAACTGTGATTGTTGGGCCGAAATGCGCTTAACATTGTGTGGATTTTTAGGGTAGATTAAAGGAATGCATTAGAGCTGTGTCTTTCATCTGGCTGGAAGCAGGCGTTTTGCTGTTTTCAGTTCTGAGCTTTGCCAGTCATTTCCTTTGTTTTAGAAATATAGGATAGGAAGATCTTAAACAATGATCCGAGTATGTCGAGCATGAGTTTTGCACAGCACTCTGAATGCCTCTTACATTTACATTTTCATTTAGTCGATAGAAAATTCTCTTATTCAGGGCGACTTAAGAAGTGCATTAAATGCACCCTGCTTTGATTCGCCACTTGCAGGGTAAGCTTGCCTCACTCTACCTCCGCGCTCATGGGACAGCTGAAGCGCTGAATGCAAATCCTTCCATACATTCACACACAGCCTGAGCTGTAGGGCTCAGCCTGTAGTCAAGATGAGCACCTTGCAGACTGGCCCACTCAGTAGCCCTCTGAAGCATGTTATCCCTGTAACCTTCTTTGGTGATTAGAGAGAGGCTAACCTTCACAGGGAATTCGCTGCTAGGAGTGGTGATGGTAATGCCTTTTTTTCGGTGGGAAGTGCTGATAAAGGTCTTTGCACTTGTAGGGAATAAGTGCTGGAAATGTTGCCGAAGCTTAAGATTTCTAGGACTGGGCACAGTTTATCCATACCTCCATTGATGTGATTATTGAGTTTGAGCCTTCCTGCGGTTAATTACTCCTTGCAGGACCGTGCTGGAGGAATTAGCAAAACCGAATCTCCAAACATTTCAGCTAATGAACAAGCAAATGGATCCGGTAGCATCTCCAGAAATCATATCCATCGGTGCTCTTCCAGAGGGGCCTGATTAGAGCACTTCTGCCACTGCTAACACTGTGGGGGAAAAAAAAACCCTCCAAACAGTCGTTTTACAGGCTTTTTTCTGTACTCATTATGGGAAAGCAGCTTACTCTGATATCATTGTTTTTCTTGTAAAATGGCATCATTAAGCCAGCTCTCGATAGGGCAAGCAGCGGAGCAATGGCCCGTTTCAGGAGGGGGAAGATGTGTGTGTTTGCAGGCTCATGTGCACGCGTGCGTGGAGAGGATGGTTTGGAGAGGGGAGGGTGGGGGGGGGGGGGGGGTTTCAGATGCTCAGTTGGGAGGATTTGGGACGGCTCGTAGTCCACGCATGCTGGAAGATTATAAAGCAGTGTAATCCACAGAGCCACCAGCATGCCTCTCCAATGTTCTCTCCTCCTCTTAGCTTTGCGTTGACACACGAGTGGCATTGCACGCACTCCACCCAGCCACCCCTGCGGAGAGAGGCTCAAGCATAGCATAGGGGGCTGCTGTACTCAACCTCATTGGTCCCTTCCTGCCTCCGCCTCCACACCCTTCTCACCTTTGTGACATCACAGGAGGCTTGAGAGAGGGATGGGCGCAATGAAGAGCCCTTCCATCTCGCTGCGGCTGCCAAATCCTGGACCGAATTCAGGCCAGCCACTTCAGTCTTTTCATCTGAACTCAGAATGGAGCTGTGGGCGGCAGCCTCCATCGATAAGCTGCAGCTTGAGAATTTCAGGACGTGCCAGTCTGAAGGAGACGTCGCGCGGGTTCCCGCCATTGTGTGCCAGCCGGCTGAATAAACGCACCCAAATGATCGACTTGTGGTCTATCGACATGAGCTGCTAGCCACAATTCCTCTCTGCCTCCGGGGGAGATAGAGACTGCTTTCATCACAGGAGATAAACGCGTTTCCTGAGGTGGAGTGCACATCAGTCTTCATCGCTTACAGACCACGCATTACTCTTTCTCTCTTCCTCTTCTCGCTGTCCGTGCATGGTATTGTCACTGAAGCAAAGTAGAGGTCTGTGGATGTGCTGCTGTGTACGAGATTGGCCCATTCAACAATTTCTACCAAATGGAAGTAATGATGTGTCTGCTTTCATTTTTTTGTACTCTTATTCTTGAAAATCTGTTCTCTGGAAAGTGGCCTACGCTTCATAACAACGGTTGCACAGAAATAAGGAAATGCCACTTATTCCAGTCAAAGCTGCAACTGTGTCCCAAATAAATGTTTTTTTTTCATCTTTTTTTTTTTAAATTTGTTGAAAAGATGTGCACACCCAACAGCTCCTTTGTTTGAGCGCCCATCACAGAAGAGACTGTAAATTGAGCTGAAACACTCCACTCAAAAAGGGAATGATTTCTGTGATTGAGGCAATTACAGTGGCTTTTACACATCTTACTGAGAAACAGCTGTGTCTGAGGTGCACAGCGCTTATAATCACCCCGAGGAGGCAGGAACGTAAAGTCGGAGGCATTTCGATCCACCCGTACTCTTCCTTTTAAGCCCCTTTTCTATTTCAGGACTGCCTGTTGGCCACGAATCAATGCTCCCCAGCTCCAGATTGGTGCTCAGAGTGCAGTCTTCAGCTAGCTTGCATTGTGTGTGTGATTATCCCCTAAATGAAAAACAGAGCCGTCATAAACGGCGCGTTTTCATTTGAAGCCATGCGGGGCTTCGATCCATCCGAACAGCTCCAGGTGTCACACTGAGAAGCATTGGTAGCACTTTACTGGAAGTGGGTTTAATGTAGCACTCATAACACTTTTATGAACACAGCATCATGTATCATAAGTTTTGTCATAAGCCCATATGTAATCCATCCGTGTAACAGATAACATGTGCCGCCATCATGCATTAAACAGTAAGCATTATGACACCAGTGGTATGTCAGCTGTTATAAGGAAGTTGTTACGATGTTTTTGTGATAAAAGCCGTATATCTCGAGTCAGAAGAAAATCGCCGTTGTAACAGATCAGTGTGTTAAGAGAGTGAGCTTTGCACATGTAGTCATAGTATGGGCTTTTTATAGCAGTCAAGACAGTGGCATCAGTGACCATCTTCCATTACAGACTGAAGACTTGTTCATTCAGATTAGATCTTGGTGCACAGCAGGACCTGAAAGTTGGTGACTTGGTCATTGCTCTTGAAAGAATCTGAATGTAATTCCTGTCAGTCTCCACGCTTGGAGGACTCAAAATTGGTTGACTCGTTCAGTCTACATGGTGGTACTTGAATGTGGCTGACTTATGGTCATTTCCCTAAGCAGGACTTGAACATGGTTAACCTTCAGTAATTTGTCTTGGCAGCGCTCGAGCATGGTTGATTTACAGTCATTGTCCTTCGCAGAGCTTAAGTGTGGTTTGTTTACGGTCATTGTCCTTGGCAGCGCTCGAGCATGGTTGATTTACGGTCGTTGTCCTTGGCAGGGCTTGAGTGTGGTTGAGTTATGGTCATTGCACACTGTAGGACATGTGGAGTGTGGTTCTAATGGGGTTCTGTTTGCCTTTCAGCGGGTCAGCTCAGCCAGTCTGCCCACCTGTCCCTGCAGCTGCCCTACACCGTTCTGGGCCTGGGTCGCAGCGCCAACTTCCTGGACCATCTGTATGTGGGCATCCCTCGCCCACAAGGAGAGAAGGTATGACCGCTACATGCTCTGGACCACGTGAACCGCATACAGAAGGAGCTCTCAGTACCATACTGCTGTGCGGAAGACATTTTGCATTTTTACACTCATATACATAAGAAAATAAAAGCAGGAACATGAACTGCACACAAGGAGGCTGCTCAGTAGGTGAACTGAAAAATACCAATATGAAAGTATAATGAATAGTAAATATTCAGAATACACCACCTGGAGCAGTGCAGTATTGGTGTGAATCCCTGTATGGGGTTTAGATATGTTTTACTCTCATTGCTTTATTAGAATCAATGTTATGAATTATATCCCTGGCAGTCAATAAGAATTCCTCATTCCTCATTTCGAAATGCACACCCACACCGAAGCACGGGCTTTGACCTGAACTACACAGTTGATTTGCATCCTTTTCTGAGATTGGCGCCGGTACAAAGCGCTGGCTGTGCCGGATCGTCTCTGTGCCCACAGCGAGAGGCCGTGCTGTCAGGAGCAGGGAACTGTGGTTATGGGCTGGCGGTCACAGTCGCCTGATTGAAGTTCCATTGGAAATCTGTTGGACGAAATGACAGCCTGGGTCCATAAGCAGATCCCTGGGATCGTGCTGGGACCCCTAACATGATAAAAACACCACATAGGAGGTGGTTCTTTGGCACTACCATAGAACCACCAGCTACTACTCAACATGCCAAGGAGATAAGAAGCTATTGTTAAATTAATTAAAGGGAACCTCTTATATTACAGTAATTATTTGCTGTCATAATCAGGATTTATAAGATAATGGCAACAAGTGATTTGATAAAATTATCACAGAATTTTGCAGGATTAACATTGAACAAGAAAGACTATATTTACGTTGATCTGACAAGTATTCCAATCTAGAGGGCTTGTACATTTGTGTATACATTCCAGTAAAGCTCCTTCCCTTGATTGCGACAGCTCCTTGAATTTCTCTTCAACGGAAACATGAAAAGAGGATTTAGGAATCCATCGACTTCATTTTTTTCCCCCCATCTTTCTTGTGCTGTAAGCATTATTACAGCGAGCTGGACAGCTCAGGTTCTTTGTTTAAAAGTTTATATCCACTCATAATCGGACTTTATAGCACTGTGTAGTTACACACCCTGATTGTCACTGAGTTTTAAGCATCATTTTCATCCCTTGCAGGGTCCCTTCAGTGGCTCATTTGAATTTAAGACGTCGACTCCTTGGAACGTCAAAAGAGAAGACTCTATTAAAGCTCATTTGAATTGCTGATTTTGTGATTAGCCCGGCAGATGTAGAGACGCGAGGTGTTATTTCAAGGGCCGTCTCAACACGGTGGGGCTTCCTTTGACTCCGTTGAGTTCAGCCAGTCTCGTGTTTATACATCTCCGCTGAAAAGAGTTGATGACAGCTCTGTGAAGCCTCGCCTCGTTCACTCATTCAAAAGCGGTTCAGTGAAAGTGATTACAGGTAGCACACAATACACCTGGCTGCAGCCGCGTTACAGACTCTCATCCCAGAGGCTGCAAAGGTTCAAAGCGCAGATGGGGGAACTGCTGCTGTGTGCCTGAGCAAATTAGTTTACCTGAATCGCTTTTGTGAATATCTGATGACATAAATGGATAGCATTTAAAATGTAAGCAGTGTAAGTTATCCCCATGATAAGCTCATTCACTAAACAAGGATGTAACAGTAATTCACTAACTAGTAGTTAGGATTTGTTCACTAATAGAGTTCTCTTACTGCTTAGAATCCTGCAGCGCTGTTGTGGTTTGATACAGCAATACAGGCACACACATATGGGTAGTTTCTGTATGGAGCTGATCAGTGGCCCAGCAGTGTCTTCAACCACACTGCTGAGCTGAAACTTACCACACACTGTATATAATTTAATATGACTTCCATCTTCATTCAGGCATTTTGGTTTAAATGAAATAAGTTGTATTATGAAATTGTAACGCTTCAGCATCAACACAGCATCAGTGTCATGCTCTGTAATTTTACGCCGCTTGTAACAGGAGCGTAGCAATTCTTTTCAGCAGTGCAGAGCTATCTTTCATCTGTAACTGTGGCAGCAAAGCGTGCAGTAGGAAGGTAGTGTGGCGGGTAACACTGGCTTTCTCTTACCCTCCCCCCACAGCGTCATCGTTATTAACAGCTCAGGAGAGGGACACGTCCCATAGGTAAACAGTGCGGAGTGGTCCGATCTGCACCGTTAGCCAGAACGGTACGTCACGCGACGCTTGCTCCCGTGCGTTGGCGCCGCTGTGTGCCGAATGCAGGTGCATGCCAAGCGGCCGCTCTCCAGCGTGCTGTGCAGGGGGGTGAAAGGTCATGGGCAGCGGAGATGCGCTGGGGTCGGTGCCGTCACGGCCCGCCCGCGCAGTGACCCCTTTTAACAGACCTTTCTATGTTTAGAGTCCCGCCGGCCTGCCGAGGCTTGAGCCTGCCGCAGAGACAGAAAGAAATCCCTCATCAAACAGAGGCCCCTGCAAAGGGCGACCTACGCCTCTCTCCACGGCGTTCACTGCAATAGCATGCACTCTGTGGCATGGACCTCCAATAGCCAAGAGCGCCGGGTTCAAATCCCCGAGCCAGAAAGTGCTCGAAAGTGTGTATAATAACCAAACAGCCCGCTTGTGTTGGGTGATATTAAAATCAATAAGAGCAGATGTCTGTTTTATTTCCCTGTCTCCTCTTGCCCCTTCACTGCTGCCTGCTTTATATAGCAGGAGATTAAGCGGCAGGAGCGGCATTGTGCTTGTTTGTTTGTGTAGGCAGAAAGCTCTGTGTGGGCACTTAAACCCATAAGGAACGCAGCCGTGTTCTGCTACCGCCGCTAATGGAAACAAATTCGTCATTAAAATAAAATGTGTAGTTTCCGACACACGGGTTCCCACTTCTGGTCCCACCGGCAGGCAGCTGGGGTTATTTCCCACACGAGGAAGGGGAAATTTCAGCTGCCGAATTCACCAGACCTTCCCCGCGTTGGGCGCGGCGCTCAAAATAGCTCCAGCCAGGGACGTCGCGCGGGTGGGGTAGCGCACCGCCGCTGTCAGCTACACAGAGCGTTATACGTTCTTTAACGGTGTTAAATGATGAATGCGTCACCGGGAAAGGAAATTGTGCCATCTCCCCCGGGGGGCTCCTTCAGAACCACCGAGCTTTTGTGTGGCACTAATTGCCGGCAAAGAGGCAATCCGTGGAGGAAAAATGAACTTTATAATTTATGGCAGGAGAGACTCTGTAAGGCTTTGGAAGGAAAGGCGTCTCTCAGAGAGGGAATGTGAGGAAGCTCCTCCTTCAGCTGTGTGGGGGATACTCAAGGTGTCGTGCTGCTGGGAGTGGAGTTTGGAGGGAGTTTGTAGGGAATTCATAGCAACGGTGTGTGAAATGGAATGAAATGGGATGTTCAAAGCAGAGGCCTCTCCAGAACACCACGACTGGAAGATCTTAACACAGGTCGTCTACTCAAGAATGTGTGTCGTTTTGCTCAGAGCTGAACAGCAGGGATATTGCTGTATGGAGTGAGTAGGGGTCAGCTCTGAAATGATTAGATATTACTGTCGCTATGACTGAAATTGTTTGCTCCCTGAGTCTTGTCCTAACATTGTTGCTCTCTGTCACCAGGAGATGCGGAAGCAGGAGTGGACGGCCATTATCCCAAACTCACAGCTCATCGTCATCCCGTACCCCCACAACGACCCTCGCAGGTACGAGTCCCACCCCCCCCCCCCCCCCCCCCCCCCCCTTGACTGCGTATCCGCCGCAGAACGACAGGCTGGATGAAACTCCGAGCAGAGAGTGCCACTGGTCTTCTCTTTATTCTGGTCCTTCTCTTCTTCTCCTCTCCTCTCCTACCCCTCTCCTGTCCTCTTCCTTTCCTCTTTTGTCCATTCCCTCTCTCCAGTACATGGCAGTGACACTAGCTCAGTGCTGAGTTGTTAGCTCAGTTAGCCTACATCTTACACGTTCACGTTTCCTTTTAGCTGCCCAGGAACCAGTAAGATCTTTGAATACATACATGGTCATTTCTCTCAATAATGATACTCGTTAATATTCCTGATGCCTCACTCTTTGGTGATTAATGAGTTAATAAGCCAGCCCTCGGTTCACTTATTTGTGTTTTTTGCTTTTATTATGGAGAACTTTTAAGGTGTAGTCTGTCCCTTTAATATTTAATCTGTTTACCCCTGTCAGAACTGATGGAATGCATCTTAATGAAGTCATTTTCCAACATTTTTCATAAATATTTTACCTCGTGAACAGGAGGCTCACAAGACGTAAAGTGCTGTTTCGTTTTCAGTTGTTTATTTCATTTTTTGCTTGTTTATTTATTACTATTCCTTTTTCAGTGTTGTTTTGTCTTCCTTTTTATTTTCTCTCCGTTTGGTTTTTTTTTCCTCTCTCAATCTCCTCATGACTGTTAAACAGCCCATGAAATCCACAGTGCTCTGCAAACCTTTTAGATGGAGAGAATTGTTTTTGCATTGAGCTGTTGTTTTAGTCCCTGTACGGTGATTTTTTTTGTTGTTGTTATTATTGCCATCATTATGGGATACAGCAGTGGGAACCGCCACAAATCTATCTCAGCATTTTTTATCAGACAATCCATAACTTTAAAGCGTGAAGGATGTATTTGAAGTATGGCCTGACGTTTGGCTGGTCTGAAATCAGAGGCTCGGCGCTGGAGTTGTCCAATGAGCTCTCTCCCTTTCAGATTATCGCTCCGGTGGGTGTGTCTGATACAGTGACTTGTCCATTTTTCCAAGAAGTTGTGGTTGTGCAGGAGCAGGTGGCAACGTCTGCGTCTCTTCTGTGAAAATGTCAAACACTCCGGTTTCCCCCACACTGGAAGTCTCCGTTTATCGTTCCAGTTTGCAGCTTTTCATTAGCAATAATATGCGAAAAGAGCGCGCGGTTGCCCTGGTTTTCTCCCTGTTGTGTAATTAAAATGGTAAATGGGAAATGACATAGCTGACTACGGGAGTGACTCAGATGATGTTTGCTTTGCACAAGGAGGTCGGTTTGGACTCATCAATTAATTATACTGAGTTATTATATCTGTCACTTATTTTTCTTTCCTCGAGTGACTTGAATTTAAAAAAACACTGTGCCATAGTTTACACAAAAGAACCTTCCTTCCAATGATTTGAGTTGTTTGTGTATATCCTGGTTTTACTGTTATATCATAGATTGTTTATATATAGTATAAATTAAATATGTATATATGTATGTATATATAGATATAGATGTAGGTATAGATATATGTATATATAGATACATATATGTATATATAGATAGGTACACAGATAGGACACATGCACTGCTGGGATTTCCAGTTGGTCGGAGGAGATCATGTGACCTCCTCAGTCTCATTATGTCCCTCCTTCCCCAGCTGGAGTGCCAAGCTGTACCTGACTCCCAGTAACATCGTGCTGCTGACGGCCATCGCACTGATAGGGGTGTGCGCCTTCATCCTCGTCATCATCGGCATCTTACACTGGAAGGAGAAGGTAAGAGTCTGCAGGTTCTCCTTTCATCTGACAACAGTACACACAGGTAATGTCTTTGTTTGCACATATCAAGCATTGGTCAATCTTGGTAAGGGCCATTTCCTTTCTCTGTGCTGTGTGCCCAGCCAACAGCTTTTCCTGAGTTTTATTTGTTTCACAGCGGGACTCTAGATGCTTTTTAATGGTGATTTCACCAGGACACTGTTTTCCTCGAGGTTTCATTCCTTTTGTCATCCAATCACATCCTTTTGTTCCAAGACACAACTCACACCAGTGGGCTTTCATAAAAACTAGGACCCCATCAAAGGTTAGGTCCCAAATTACAGCGTTTCTGCACCCTTCAGGTGGCTCTGGTACCGGGCCAGAAGGTACCAGGCCCACAGCGGCATGCGGGTCTCCCCGCGTGGGAAGAACAGATGGGCCGGCCCCGTTTCAGCGCCTCCCTGCCCCCACCTCGAATTTCAGCACTGTTTGCTCGACCTCAGGCGTGATCTCCCCCAGGTCGCTCAACGGCGATCTCCTGAAAGGCGAAATCTGTGGGGCGTCGTGCTTGCGGGGCCCTCGGGGAGGGCGTGGTGCGTGCCATGTGGATCTCCGCACCGGCAGAACCACCGCCACGCAAGAACCGCGCTGCTGGCGCCCTCCCAGAGCCATCTGCCACCGGCCCCCGCCCCCGCACCCGCACAGTCATAATTGCTGTCTGTTAAGGGAAGTAATTTGGGACAGAGAATTTATTGGAGTTGACATCGCATTAAAATAACATGTTGGCACCATATCTGAGGACCTCCAGCTCCTAATTATATTTTTGAAAAAACACGGCTCTCTCTCTTGTCATGATTAGGATTTGATTGAGTAATTATTCTCCTGACAGGCAAGTTCAGGTAGCGAATTAGCGTCGTTCGGTATTCCGGCTTCTTCATTCCGAACCCTCCCAGCCCATCCCAGCAAGACACCCATACATCCAGGCAGACTTCGCCAGCGTCCTTCACTCTGACCTTCAGTATCTGAAGTAGCCCTCAGAGATGAGAGGGGGAAAAAATAGCATTTCAGAGGCCTTCAATTCTATACGTCTCCAAAGATTTTTTTATCTGCATAACCATATGGAGGAGACCTTATCACACTGGATGTGTGATTGGCCCATTATTTGTCCTGTAGTTCTCCCCTTGTCCTTAGTTAGTGTCCTTCCCCCAGTGTGCTATGTAAAATGTAAGCCAAAGGTAAATGTGAAAGACCTGAGATTCTCACAAGTCATGTGGCTTTTGACAACTTTTGGTAACAGACAGTGGGTCAGGAGATACTGTTAGAGGTGTGTAAACAATCAGTGGTAAGACCCAGCAATTTATATTCGTGAGAAATATTCTGCAGAATGCATGCTACCCAATTTTTGCTTTCCAAGTGACCCTCACACTGCGTTTTCTGTACAGTACCAAATGCACTCCACACACACAGGCTTACACTATAGTACCAAAGATGCTCCACATTCAGGTTTACACCGCAGTACCAAACACGCTCCATTCACACAATCTTATACTAGTCCCAAACTTACTCCACACATACAGGTTTACACTACAGTACCAAACACACTCCACACATGCAGGTTTACACTACCCAACCAAACACACCACACACTATAATCCCAATCACAGTCCACAATGACAGGTTTCCACTACAGTTCCAAACACACTCCACACATACAGGTTTACACTACAGTTTCTGACAGCAGGTGATAATTTTTGTCAGTGTCTCTCTTTGTGCGTTGTTATTAAGGGGGAAAAAAAGAAAAAGGAGTCTAAAAATAAATCCTCTTAACCCTTCCAGTTCAAACTGAGGCATAGTGAGAAGCCCAAAACAATGGGATGTGTGTGCGAATCACTCACCTTGGTTACAGACCCACCCCCCCACCCCTCACAGCTGGGAATGACCTGCTCCTCTCCTCAATCAGGAGTGTTGGAGGATAATCAGATAATCACCGCACACACACGCACACACACACACACACACACACATACGTACACACATACACTGCTGCACTCACACATACGCACGTGTACTCACACATACACACACACACATATGCATACACATGCGCACACAAACATACACACGCGCACTCACACATATGCACATACACATACACACGCGCACCTACACACACACACACCCATTCACACATACACATACGCACACAAACATACAAACGTGCGCACACACACACACACACACACAGCAGGAGGTGAGTGTAGGTATCAGCCGTTTACACACTCCAGCGTCTGCACTCACAGGTAATACAGCATATCTTTTATATCTGTCTGCGCAGAGCTGGAAAAAAGGCTGATGAATCAATACAGCCTCCCAAAGCTTTAGATCAGACACGCTGGTTAGATAGCAGGCTGGAGTGGAGACATGTGATAGGCATACTCCATCTCTCTCCGTCTCCATTCCTCGCTCTCCCTCTCCCTCTCCTCCCTGTCTCTCTCTCCCTCCCTCCCTCTCTTTCTGCTTCTCGCTGTTAAAATCTCTTGCTCTTTCTCTCTCTCCCTCCTTCTTCTTTCTTTAACTCTCTACCTCTCTCCCTCATGATCTCACTCTCTCTCTGATTCTCCACAGCCCTTTCTCTTTCTTCTCCCCCTGTTTCTCTCTCAGTCTTTCTCTGTGCCTCTCTCTCTCTCTCTGTCTCTGTCTCATATAGCTCTTTACCTGGTACACAAGCAAAATGCCATCACAGATACAGTCAAAGAACATATATATATATATATATATATATAGGTGCTAATAGATGATCCTTATATAAACTGGCAGCCTTGTTCTTTGTGTGAAAATTGGCAGAACCAGGTTCCGGTTTGTTATGAAATAAATGTAAGTTCTCCTACTCTCCTAGCGGCTCGTCAGCCTGGCCTGCCTTAACCCTGCGCTTTGCTCTCTCTCGGCAGAAAGCGGACGACCGGGAGAAGAGGCAGGAGGCTCACCGCTTCCACTTCGACGCCATGTGAGGACCACCGCTGGGGCATCATGGGAGCCGGGGCGCCCAACCTGCCCTCCACCGGAATGTTTTGTTTATTTATTTTCACTAGTGACTTTTGAATGAAGTAATGATGCGCTTGCAAAAAAAAATAATAATCTCTGGTTTCAAATAAGAGTCCTGGGGCTACTCTCTCTGTCCATTTCTGTAACTCAAACCAGGCCAAACTTGGACTGTCGCCGTTAGTGATTTTATCAGGGTGTCAAACAATGAGGTTGGGAAAAGAAGCTGCAGATGTTTACATTAGAAGAAACACAAGGACCCTTTTTATGTACAAAGAAGTAGCTTTTTAATTCCGGTTTCATCCACCTGTTCATCTGCCTCTGTGGTCTGACCTTCAGGGACAGACTCATCTTCCTCCTGTGTCTGCCCGTGAATCTGAAAGCAGTATGTGACCAAGGTCGATTTTCCCCACGCAGTTTCTCAGCTGATTCCACATGACTCCGACATGGTGGGTCGCTGTGAGATGCAGTGTCTGAACAGTGGCTGTTGCAGAGCGCCCATTCAGCATCTGTCAGTAAGCCACCCCGCTGTTAATTATATCATTCATTAGCTGAGTAGACGCCCTTATGCAGGCCAGGCTACACATCAGACATTTTGAAATACTTTCCATACATAGCAGGATATGTACTAATGCAATTCTGGAACAAATGGGATTTGAACCTACAGTATTCTGATTCCCAGCTGGCCCGCTGTTGTCGTTCCAGTTGAGAAAGGTCGTTAAACTGAATTGCTGCGGTAAATATCTAGCTGTATGAAAGGATGGCACAAACGCGGTGTAATTCACGCTGGGTAAGGGTGTCTCCTGAGCTAATAAAAGAATAAATAATAAAGATCTGATTCTCCGATCGATGCTCCACACCACTCTTCTTTTACTGCTTCAGATAGTCCTAGTAAACTAAGAGGACAAAGTTTGCCGGCTCACTGCGTATATTAAAACGCCTGTATTTAGAATGGCGTGTCCGTGTAGCGGGTAGAATCGGCAGAGCGCTGATGTGTTTAAGCTCCTCTGAGCCCTCGCTCTTTTCTCCAGTCTGTCCCAGCACTGGTGCCAATCACAGCCCAGTTACCAGACACAGCCCCACCCACCCCAGCACTAGAACCAATCACAGCCAGCCTGATTGCACCTGTACTGCTGAACATTCTGCTGTTGTGACTGCAAGTATTAGAACTGGAAATTCCTTTTTGTTTTAAATTACCTAGTGTGTGTGTGTGGTTAACTTATTTGACAATATTTGTTGGGTGCCAAGTGTTTTCCTTGATTTGTCTTGTTTTGATGTTTTCTGATAACAGACATATCTTAAAGAACATGTCTACTGTGGTATTGTATGTTTGTGTGTACCTGCTGGTGTCTGTATATGTATGTGCATGTACAGTTGCTAGTGTGTGTGCATGTATAACTGCTGGTGTGTGTGTGTGTGTGTGTGTGTGTGTGTGTGTGTGTGTGCGCGCACATGCATGCATAGCTGCTGGTGTGCATGTGTGTGTACGTGTGTATGTGTGCATAGGTGTGTGTGTGTGTGAGAGAGAGAGAGAGAGAGAGAGAGTGAGAGAGTGAATGAGTGAGTGTGTGTATTTAGTTCTTGTTTTTTATTTTGATGTAAGGGATAAATCCAAAACTGAGTTTAAAAAAATGTAATAATCACACCTGTCTCACCACTAATTGATTAGGTTGCTTCCAGTGCCATTGCTGACTGAATAATGTGAATGACTGCGTGACCCTTTGCGGTACTTAAAACACCACAAAGATTCAGTAATATAATCAATTTGATGTGCAATTCCACCTTTGGGTCGTGATCGTATGACACGGGTAAGGAGAGGACGAAGCTGTCAAAGGGCCAAAATGAAAGCATTACAGCTCTGGCTTTTCACGCACTCTTAATCTGAATTTCGCTTGACCAACCTAACATTGCAACTGAATGTCTGGGACGCGTAATACAAGGGCGACGGGTGCGTTTTATTAAAAAGGTTTAGTATTTAAGTACCAGGTTTTTTTTCCACATTCTTGCATGTGTGTAAGAATTGATCCTGAATTAGCTTACAAACTTAATTCACTTGACCTGTCTTTAACGTCGTGATTTGCACATTTTTGTACATCCGGGTGATTTTTTTGTTTGTGTTTATCTGAATTTGAATTCCACATCGTTGTATATGTTCATATGGAATGATGAAATCGTTACGTCATCGTGTAAACTAATTGTGGAATGGCTGTAGTGTAATTATTGGTTGTAATGGGTTGTTTAAGAATAAATAATATTCTAAAATGTGTTTTGGTGGTCTGTTGGTCTTAATGTGTCAAGAAGGAAAGGACTGCAAGCTGCTGTAGTCTCTCCGCATGTAAGTCACAAAACCTAATTAGAAGTTGAAATTTCGTGCTTTCTGTATGAAATCATATAGGGTAGGGTATCATGTAGTTTACATTTTTGAGTTAATGCCATCTGGGTCAGAATCAGATGAAAACTACCAAAGCAGTGTATCACAATGTTCGCTCCAAGTGATAACCCCCAACACCACTACATACCACGAATTCTATCACTTATTTTAGTTAATTGATCTGGGTGATGTTTTTTTTTTCCTCCACAATCCAATTCACTCCGACAATCCCGTATATCAATGATGTGAAAGGATCGCACGTAAGGCATCTGTTTAGCGACGTTACATTGAACGGATGTGGTCCCCTTCTCTACGCTAGTGTAATGCCGATCTGTTGCCTGTGAGTGTGTAGAGAGCCGCCCAGAATTAACTATTTGTTTACTTAACAGACATCCTTATCCATGGCGGTATATAGTTTACTTTTTTGCATGCCCTGCATATGTACAACTGAATATATTCACCGAGTTGGCTCAGGGTAAGATTTTTTTTTTTTTGTTCGAGGGATTTGAACTTACAGTATTCTGGTTACGATTCAATGCCCTCAGCCATTACGCCACACTGAAGTTGAAAGGAGTCGTTACTCCAGAACAATCGGGGTTGTGGTCTTTCTAACTCCATGGTTATTTTTAAGAGTCGTATGCGCTGGTAAGTGCAGTTTAACCGTTGAGAGCGGCGGTTAGGCACAGCTGCAGGCACAACGCTGCATCCAGTTGTAGAGGTGTGTATTTGCGATCCATGAGTATGTCCTGCACAGAAACAAGGACGTCATCATCACAAGGAAATTTTGTCTTTTATTACACACAGTCACGTGTATTTATTTATGTTCCGTCAGTATTTAATTCCAGGGAAAAGGTAACATGACTGCAACAGATCGGTCACCTTTTTCTATTTAATATTTGTACATCTGTGGTCAATTAAATGAATTCAAGTTAAGCGTTTCTCGCAGAAGTGCCTGCAGTATTTCTTTTTCCAAATCGTTGGTAGAAACCGGTTTATTTCGTGACCTGTTGAAAAGAGAAGTGTTGAATGTCCCTGTTTGAAACACGCTCATTTGCGCCAGGATTTCTCACCAACTGACCGCTTACGCTCCGAAAAGAGCTTTTCACACACTTGATTAAAAGACGCAAGCAGTTTATTTACCCCTCACTTCTGCATGCGCTTCGTCTTCATTCTCTAATTATACCAGCGTCCATTATTGTTGGGGGGGGGGGGGGGTGTACTTGCAGTGGAACTGTTCACTCCGCTAAAGGGTGCATGCGTACAAGCCGCTCATTCAAGCAAACCGCCCTCAGATTAAATGAGCCTCATTTAGTATTTCAGTTCAGTCCAAGAACACACTCCGGTCTCTTCCGTGCCACGTCTCTCGCAGACCTCCCGCTGTCTTACTCCTCTGGACTACGTTAACCGTCTCAATGGCAGCTGAAGCTACGTTTGGAAATATTTTGCATCTTTCTTAATGGAATTAAAGAGGGCGCACGGTAAATTTCGGTACCAGTTGAAGCTTTTAGTTTCCGCGGGGGATATGTCGATCGGGTTATACTGTGCGTGAGCAATGGGATTAAGGCGATCGAATAAAGTTGGGTTTGTCGAGACCGATTCTGCGATTTGGATCCACGGAATGTTGAAATAAAGGGAGTCCCACGGCTATTGAAGGCGAGCGTATTTGGAATTGTACACGGAGAGGAAATGCACGGAGGTGAGTCCGAGCGGAGTGAGGGGGCTGCCAGTGCTTGGTGATGGAAAGGTATTTGCATGTGTCGGGAGAACGTGTGGCTAATTTAAGATACATCGTCTGCCACTCATAACTGGTTGTCATACAACGCAGGGAAACGCCACATCTCTCGTTGGAATATTCGAACGTTTGCAGTTTTTGTCCCTACTTAAAAAGATGCTTTTCAGTAAAGATTAGTAAGTGCTAATCTGAAAATCCGCCTCTCTCTCCAAGTTGTTCACTCTTTTTCCTGTAAACCAACCTCAGAATAAGATCGCCACCTACAGTAGAGACCTTGGTTGCAAAATCACAATTTTAAGGCAAAATTATCGTCTTAGAGTTTAATACCAACACGTTTAACACAGTATTGAATAAGTTATTTACATCATGTTTGGTGATCATAGACTGTGCACAGTGCTTCACATAAGTGATTTTCAAATAATATTATGCACCCAGATTTAGTCCCAAAATCGTTTTCATCGGCATCCTTAGGTTGTCGCCAATAGCAAAACACACGGCAGAAAAAAAAACTGATACGTCGGTGTACAAGCAGTACAATATAGAAAATGATTGCAGTAATTCGGAATTTACACATATTGTTGACAGCAAATTATGTTGCTTTGTTATAGAAGTAATTTTGTTGTAGTGGTCTTACTGTATTTTTAGTAACAGACATTGTAACTGTTTTATAGTAGCACGACACAGAATGAAATTTACAGTTCAGAAAGAATAAATGTGGAGATGGTAGTAGACGTAGTAGAAGGTTAGTAGTAACGGAGTTCATGTACGAGAAAACCGAGGAAGCAAACCTACGATCAGGACCGGTCAAGTAACGCAAAATTGATTGTTGTGCAAAATTAAATTACCCTGACACTGCGCACACTTACACATATCAGTTATCAGTTACCCCTATACCAGTTGCCCTGATATGTTTCATAAATGCCCCTCGCCAGCCCGCATCGTTGGGGCTGTATGGCCGCAGACGCAGGCTGGCATTGGAGATGATCTCCGGCTGGAACTCCGGGGCGCGCAGCAGAGCCGCGTCGGCGGATGGTGCTGGAGTGACAGCTCCCGCTGACTCCGGGGTACGAGCCGTAGCTGCGGTTCGAGCCTCACAGTGCGCGGCGTCGGTGGATTTTTCACCATTTACTCTCGCTCTCAAGCACTATCACATTCACCCGTCTTTTAAAGTCACAGTTTAAACGGGGCAACCTCAAAGCAAATCAGGCTCATTATTTGGTTTTTAATCGCTGAGACCGAGCGCACTTGACCGTTTCTCTCTTAGTATCGCAACATACTCCCGAAACCTTTCGCACCGTATTGGAATACGTTGTAATTCAGGTGTAGTTCAGGATGAAAGACTCTCAGTAGAACACAGTTGTAAAAATATGTGCATGGACGTGTTCAGTTCATTACAGGTGATAGCCTGTAACAATCCAAACGAATCAAAGGCAACTTTATATAATGCGATCTAATTAATTCTCTCTCAAGAGAGATAGTAGCACATTATGGACGTCCCACCCTGATGCATGTAGACATTACTTTTGATGTCTTACTGTCCTCGGAGCTAATTGTGCAGACATATTCTCCCACACTTGTGCTTCGGGGATGGGGTGGATAAAAACGTAGCATTACATTACTACATTAGCAATGGAGTAGTTTAAATGCCGTAGCAACATGGAGTGGTTTAAATGCCGATGGCACTTTCAGTATTTTACAAACATAATTTTCCACATTGGCACTGGTGACTCTTATTGAAAGCAAGTTTGTTCTATATGTAAAAAAAAATCAGGAAGTATGTTGAACAGTTACGGATGGTATTTTTATAAGATTGCTGATGTAAAGATACAGTCTTGGGTAGGCGGAACGTCATAGGTCCGAGTATCGTGGGTCTGACACCTCGTAGAAGGGTACTTCAAGTCCTCCCGTGAAATGCCAGTTAACTAAAATGGTTACAGCGTTCAGAGTATAACCAATATCAGGAAAAAGTGTAAGAATTAGTGTACGATGGTGATGAAAAGTGGTGTGTAGGCTGCACAATGTAAAACATACGATAATCCCTGGCACAGTCAAAAGTTGAACAAAACGTGTTGCCCGCCACCGCCCACCAGAAAAAAATATGTTTAAAATAACAATGTTTCCTTGTAACGCCCATGTGACATGTGTGTGTGCGTGTGCATTCGCGTGCTTGCGTGTGTGTGTGTTCAGTATCATACTATCATGTTCAATTCTAACAAATAGCCTACATTTAGCATTAAATTTAACGCTGTGGCAGGTCTTTAACAAAGTCGTTGGTGCATTATCGGATGAGCTCTCTTTTGCGGCATTTAATGTCAATACGTGCAGAAGTGTCCAAACTTATTCATTTAAATTACGCACGGGCATGAGTATAATGTACTCTCTCTTACATCCATGAGGTCGAAAAATATGAAGAGCTTGGTGGATACAGAAATTATCCAGTAAGTATTACTCTCTATAAGAGCTATAATGGCATTAATGCAATGAAGTGCTGTGCGTCTTTTTGCGAATGCCGTGGAGACGGTATCTACAAAGGAAAATCGAAAATCTCAATTTCTTTACCCAGTGTGTTTGACTCTCTCTCTCTCTCTCTCTCTGTATCTATCTATCTATCTCTCTCTCTCTCTATATATATATATATATATATCTATCTATCTATATATATATATATATATATATATATATATATACACCTGTCTGTCTGTCTATTTATCTGTCTCTCCCCCATTCTCTGTTTGTATGGCAGGCCGTGGAGTTACTGTGCGTTGGATACAAGCAGATTAGATTCAAATCAACCTGTCTAAATTGATTGGTCATGAAATGTGATCCATCTTTAATCATCTTTTTTCCGTACTGACTCTATGCACTGCTAATACCATATTATTTTCTGGCACCTAGAGTGAAACAGATTCATATTAGAATTATACATGAACAAACAGAAATGCACGTGAAATCAATAGTAATTCTGAATAAATAGCACACTTTGTCTTATATTACATTTACATCCTCTGCACCAGTACACTGAGAAATATAGCTGTATTCATTATACGACTTTTTGGAGAGAATATAATGCTTTCCCTTGTAGCAGGAAAGAGAACAAGTCAGTGCACTCAGCCGGCAGATGGTCATGGTCCTGATAAATTCGGGAATTCCGGAACCTGGATTCTCATCATCCATTCTTCACCAGTTCCTCCATTCTAAATCCGGGCAGTTCGGCTGAAAAACTAGCCCCTGAAATAATTTCTATGTTTTGAAAGAGAGAGAGGGAGGCAGACAGACAGACAACTTGTGCGGCCCTTTTTTTTTAATCAACCTCAGTCCCTTTCATCTCCTTCTCTCGGTGTCCTCAGACAGCCAGAGCCTGAGAAAACTGGCGCAGCACCTTTCATTTGAATGCGTGTGTTTTCCCCATCCCCGCCTGCTCTCAGGCTGAAATGACACTCCTTGATTTCCACTTGCAATCGGAGGCGCCGCACTCTCTCCCGGTACATTACGCAGTGCTACCGTGCAGGCTGTAAAGCTCGGCCTTGCTGCTCATTTCGATATGAGCGAGGTGGCCTATTTAAAAGCAGCTGGCATAAATCAACAATGGCTTATCTGGTAAAGACAGTGTGGAGGCTTTGACGTGCGCTCGGAGATGGTGTGGTCTCACACTGACAGCGCGTGTGTATAATAAGGTACCAGCGCTGTCTGTTCTTCGTCATGATATCTCGGGCCTTTAAGCCTTATCCTGTTTGTTCCAGTCTTATCGTCATTGAGGGATTCATGTTTGAATGCAAGAGGGTGCCAAGCTGACTGACTGCAGTTAACACCTTCCTACCCGGACACGGTTTGTCACGTGGAAGATATTCTTCTCCAGGGCAACTCACCAAGCAAGGGTGGAAAGTGCTTGACTGAAGTCGCCAGAAAAATGGTGCACACAGAAATAACAGACTACTTCTGAACATATGTCAATGAATTATACAGTGCTGTAATACCTTACTTGTAAGTCGCTTTGGATAAAAGCATCTGCCAAATGAATTAATGTAAAATGTAAATGTAAATGTAATAACTAGTGCCAATGTGCTGTACCGACATAATCCTAATCTTGAATATTACCATTATTTTAGCAACGCAAATGTTTCATTTCATGGGTGATTGACAGAATTTCTAACCAATACACTTTTATTATGAACTCTGTCTGCAAGAACATATTTGCAAAACTGTCAGCGTTTTAGGAAGCAAGCAAACTCCACCATCCAAAATGGTGGCATTCTGAATTAATTGAGCCTGGGTAAAATTTAATAAGGTAATCACTGATACTGCCACCTTTCGCCACTGGCATGCCAAGGGGAAAACAAAATGTAGTGCAAGGACAGGATTTATCAGTGTGTAAACAGGATGTGCGGTGTGTTTGTGATCCGTCTAGTTTGGAATTTCCTGTATGGGTTCATCAGAGCATGAGGTTAAACAGCACAGTGATTCAGAGCACACAGCCCTTCTTTTATTGACCTGTGCTGTTTTTAGACGCTCGCACAGGAATGGGTGCGATTTTGATGAATCACTGCAAATAAAGGAAGTTTTGCATATCTTGATTGATTGGTTTTCAATGTGAGAGAAAAATACCAAGAGGAGTCCTCCCTGAGTGAGTATCCTCTGGCGGGAGAGGGTGGAGTCAAACCGCTGTCCCCATCATGACCAGCGGAGTGTGGAACGATCAATGTCTCTGCAGGGGGTCCTACGCTGTCAGCCACTCGTCAGTTTCATTCTGCCCACCACAGGGCAGAAGGCAAGGAGTTTGTAGACTGCTTCCCAAACCACTTCTGCTAATCTCAGATCAGAGATGAGCAAGTTGCTCTGTGTGATGTGCTGTGCACCCAAATTAGTAAGGACTAGAAACACAAACACTAGCAGACATAGAAATTAGTAGGGATTGAGGTACTACTAGGGACACCAAAATTAGTAAGGACTAAGGTAGCAATCGAAACACAGACACTAATGTAGACAGAGATAGCGGTAGGAAAACAGAAATGGTATGGTTTGAGGTGGCTGTAGGGACACAGAAATTTGTAGAGAATGAGGTAGCAGATATCTTCACTTCACATTTGAATATCTTCCGTCTCCATTGTTGACTTTAATGTAATGGTCAAGATTTTTATTATGCAAACTACAACTACTGATATGATTGAACTTATGTTAGCTGTGCAGTTTAAGGCAAGAGGTTCTGCCGCAGTTGTCAGCAACATATTGTTGTTTATATGAAACTTCTCATTACTGGTAACATTCCCCAGCCATATTGCTGGCCTGTCTGTTCAGCACTGGCTGCTGTTTTATTTAGTAGTGCCCCATCACTGCTGACACACAACCTCCTGTGAGCAGCATCACCTCTGCATTGAACTATAGCACTTATTTTTGATCATTTTCTATATTTTTCTTCCCCATATGCGCAGTTCTCCTAGGTTTGCGTTGCATAATGCATGCTCTGTGTTTCCATTTCTCTTTAAAATATCTGCAGAGTCCTTGACCTTTTGTCATTTCCTTTAAACATATGTAAGCTTAATGAAACCGTTTTTTGTTTTTTTTCAGCCTGGGTTCTCCTCATACTCCTTGAAGAAGGGTTTGCCCTGGCACAGAAGACTAAAGGTTTGTTTCTCGTGGTTTTCACAGCCATGTCACACAGATGTTGCACAGAGTGATATTAATTAATATTTAATTACAATAGTAGTCACAGAAACCTTTTTATTGACATTTTGTCAGTATCCTTTGTACATAAAAGGCTGCTTGTTTGCTGGATAATTTACAATTTTGATTACAGAATTGTTCTACTGTAACACCATATCATTCTATTTAAAATGCAGGAAAAGCTAATTATGTCAGTCTGTATTAACTGTTTCCATAGTAGCACCTCTGTAAGTGTTTAATTTTGCTCTGGTTATTCTTAGAGCTGCAGAATGTGGGTGAGACGGCGAAAAATAACGACGGGCAGTGTGGTACCTGGATACGGAACGCAAATGGAGGCCTCTTCACCTCCCCCAACTACCCCAGCACCTACCCGCCAAACAGGGAATGTGTTTACATCCTGGAAGGTAGCGACCTGTGCTTTCGGTCCTCACGAGGCTTGTTTATGCGAAGTGTGCTGACTTCCATCTCCATTAGCCAATGGCGTTCTGGCAAAGTGGGGCCATTTAGGTCTACCTCAGCCACGTCTCAGTGAAAAAACATGGTGCCCTGGAAATGAAGCTTTATTGGTGTTAATAATAATGCACCCCCTTCTCCCCTTTTCAGCTAATGGGTTTTCCTGGAATGCTTATTAGAAAGGACACACCCCTCTGTCACTGGGCAAATGGACAGGAACAGAGGAGAGTAAAAAAAAAAAAAGATCATAGCTGAAAAGGGAGAAATCACAAAGGTCTAAACGTTACCCCAAGGGGAATAGGTGCAGCAGTGTATCATAGTGGTAAGATGCAGGGCTTATCACCGAATGGCTGCTGGTTCAATTCCCTGCTGGGGCACTGCTGCTGTACCCTTGGGCCAGGTGCTTAACCTAGAATTTCTTCAGTAACTATCCAGCTTTATAAATGGATAACATGTAAAACATTGTAACCTATGTAAGTTGCTCTGGAAAAGAGCATATGCTAAATGCCAATAATGTAATAATGTAGTGAATATTGACATGGCTGAAAGTGAACTATATGATGCTACACAGTGCTAGCAATGGCACAGAAGGCTCTCGAGGAGTCTCTGAGCATGAAGAGATAAAAATATAGGCAGTGACCCCAATTCTTCTGTGCTTTGTGTGCTGTTATGTTATGGATGTGTTGCCCTGGTTATTGTTTGGTAAAAACAACTTGTAGGTGAAAGAAACTGCACTGTCTTACTGTAGCTCCGATGATATGAGGAGAATACATTGCACGTATGACCATCAAAGTGTCTTCTGACAGTTGACATCCTAATGCCCTTTATATCACATGCTATGTTTTCGAATGTTTGGATGTTAAATTTAGCATTTTGTACACACTCAGCACACTCTGTTACACACATTACAACACATTCACCCCCCCCACCTCCCCCCCATTTTGCCATGTGTAGTGGAGTGTGTAGACAGGAATGTTGATGTGTATCAGAGCACGTAGTGAAGTGTGTATAGCTCTAGTGCCGTATGTAGATGAGTGTGCAGTGGGTGGTGCGGACTGTATAGTGTTTGTGCGATATGTAGTGGCATGTTCAGTGAGGTGTTAAGCGCAGCTAGCGTGCAGCAGGGCAGCGGGCTGAGCACACAGCAGAGTGTGTGCTGTGAAGCGGAACTCGTCGTGGTGTGTGCTGGGAGCTGCGTTCTTCGGTGGCTGGAGTTTGACCTTTCCTCCTGCCCTGTGTCCCCCCAGCGCATCCTCCCCGTGTCCTCCGCCGGTGACGCGCCGTGTCCCGGGGAAGCGGACATCATTAGTGTCAGGACACAGACTTCATCTCTCATATCGTCTCTGGCCGGCCCTCTTCCGTGGCGGAGTTTTATCATGAGCGGCTCTTGCTGTTAGCAACACCTGCAAGCAATCTGTCATAACAGCCCAGGGCCAGCCTCTGCAGGTTGACCTGCGCTCTGGCGCACGCACGCAATCCAAGTTCCTCTGTGCAGCCTGGATGCCTCCCTCACATGGAGAATGCTACATAAAACATAACCTCAAAACCTCTGACTGTTATTTACGCCCCCGTTCAATCTAACCGCTGTGAGCTTTGTCCTTAAATTTCAGCACTCTATTCATGTACAGTGTTTAAGCAAGCAGTGCATCTGTACCTCACTCAAACAATGTTTATCCTTCATCCAGGTGCCTGCTGCTTCCATAATGTTGTTATTGAAGTGAAACAAAATAATTGTTGACTCAAGCCTAAGTGCTTTGGGGGTAAACTGAGTTTGTGTGTCAGTATGTGCTATCAGTTGCCTGTGGCTGCTGACTCCATGTCCAGGCTGTCTTCGGTATGGTGTTAACAGCCTGTCACTTAAGGTTTTAGACTTCCTGACTGGACATATACGGAAGCTGTGGATGGGATAGGTTCCCTGGACATTAGCACAGGAGAGGGAAGCTCTTTTCCTAGAGGCTTGTCTCTGATTGATTTTGCTCCACTCTTAATCACATTCACCCTGTAATGAATCCGTTTTTCATCAGTCATTATAGTACATTAAATCTTATTTACTTAATAGTACATTACATCTCACATAGACCATACTTGTGTCCTATGCTTCAGACATATGCCACTGTAATGACTCTGAGAAACACACAGAAATGACACCTTCATTAAACACAGAGAACGGGCATCAATCCACAGTATGCACTCTTGATAAATGAGTGAGGAACATTGATGAGAGATCAGGAGAGCTACCATTATCCTTTGGACACAAAAGTCAGAGCTAATAGGAGATGGAGATTCATATTTTCTCTGTCTTGAATGGAGAGGAAGCTTGATTGGTGGAAACAAACACGGTTTAAATTGGATTTGCGGTTTAAATGTATGATTCATGAAGTTTGACAAACCTTATTTGACTCTAATGTTCTCATTAGAGTCTGACACCTCAGCAGTAGCTGCTGTGAACACCCTATGAGCCTGACCATGCAGTACCATAACATTGTGCTGTGGACCCAGGCTCTGAAAATAACTGTCCCCCTCTCCTTCCCCCGTGTAAGAAATTACAGCATTCTGCTCCAGAATGTGTATTCCACCAGGCATGATCTGATTTGAATAGCTGCGGCATCCCAAAGGGCTTGAGATCATAGATACCCCGACAGGATGGTCCACACCTCTGCTGAAACCTTAACAATTTGGTCAAGCAAGGTGGCGAATTATTATAGAATGGGACCAGGAGTGGGCAATCGAGAACTATCTCAGACAAAGGGGTATCCGGGCTTATTCAAACAATGGTATCCTGGCTTACTCAAAACCGATGTGGTGACTTCATTATCACACAGGTGACAGGGTCTATTCACTCACATCAACAGTGTAACCTAAGAAAACATGTCATTCCGATTTCATTGTCATACAGGCGACAGATCCGGTTCATTTACACTAAGAACAACCTAAACTGTTTATATGGGAATTAGTCTGAATGTTCGGGGTTCACTCCGACACTGCTGAACCCGAAGTCTGTGTTTTTTGCATGCTTCAATACTGTTTTTCTACTGAATTAAAGACTTTCATTGCAACATGCATTCTTCTTCTCCATCCTCTTTTTTTTTCTTACACCCGCCAGCCCTCCCCCGTCAGAGGATCCAGCTGGCCTTCGACAAGACCTACTACATTGAGCCCTCCTTCGAATGCCGCTTCGACCACATCGAGATTCGGGACGGGCCCTTCGGGTTCTCGCCCCTCATCGACCGCTTCTGCGGGCCCAAGAGCCCGGGCGTGGTCACCTCCACCGGCCGCTTCATGTGGATCAAGTTCATCAGCGACGAGGAGCTGGAGGGCCTCGGGTTCCGGGTCAAATATGCCTTCATCGCAGGTACGAGGCCCCGCCCAGGGGCTGTGCCCGAAATCTCCTATCCTAAACAACACTGTTCATACACTTCGACCTATACATCGTCCCCTTAAGACCACAAGACCTTCAGCTCTGAGTTGTTTCTGGGGTCGTTTAGTACTTACAATACCAGTCAGTTTGGACACACTTTTATCACTTTATTTTCACAATTTTCCACATTTTAGAATAATAGTAAAGACATGAAAACTATGAAGTGACACACATGGAATTATGCCGTGAACAAAAGGTGTTATAAACAAATCAAAACTATAATGTTTTAAATTTTTCACAATAGGCAAAAATATTAAAATTTATTTGGGAAAGAAATTCATACATAGGCATGAACTTCACTATTTATATTTGTCTAAGAAACAAATTTCAAGCATTTCAGCATAGGTCTTTAGATCAAGATGTCTTTGAGTGCATGTTTTCCATTACCTTAATCGGGTGTGTCCAAAGTTTTGATTAGTACTGTAAGTACTAAATGACCCCAAAAACAACTCAGAGCTAAAGGTCTTGAATAATATTGTATTTCATCAGGGACGAGATTTTGCCGAGTTAGCAAATGAATTTTTGAGCTAAGCCATCACTGACTTCAGTCAGTCTATCAGTCACTCAGCATCAAAAATGCAATCAAAGGTCATTGGTGGTGACCCCTGAGTCTTCTACTGGGAGCCTTGTAAGCAGGCACTGAAGCCACTGGTCGACTGCAATCGGTTCATCTGGTTTTAATGGCATGGTGCCATTGGCTCATATCTGAGCGCTTCTGTCTCTTTTTATTAATTCAGACCCAGATTTTCATCTTCACGTGGGAGGACTTTTAAATCCGATTCCAGGTAAGCTCTTCAATATTTCAGTGGTTTGTCCGATTGGATTTGAAGCGCTCCCTGCACTCCAGAGCTGACCAGCGGCTGTCTCTTTCTCACACCACCTCTCTCTCTTCTCTCCTTCTCTCCTATATGTCTCTGCCTCTCACTTTTTTCTCATGCCATCTTGTCCTTCTCTTTCTCACTATCGCCCTAACTGAATTTCTCCTCCTTTCTCTCTTATTCTTTTCATCTGCATTGCTCCCTCTCTCTATCTCTCTCACTACTGTCTCTCTATCTCTCTCTGTCTTTCTACTGTTCCCCACATCCCTCTCCTTTCTCTCTCCTTCCATCTCTTCATCCCTCCATCCCATTCTCTCCATTCCCCTCTCCCCCTACTGCTCTCCATCTCCCTCTCCTCATCCCTCCATCCCATTCTCCCTACCTCTCTTTCTTCCCCTCGCTAGATTGTCAGTTCGAGGTTGGTGGCTCTGACGGAATCATTCGCTCCAGCCAAGTGGAGGAGGAGGACAAGATCAAACCGGGCGACGCTGTGGACTGCATCTGGACGGTCCGCGCCCCGCCCAAATCCAAGGTTAGCACCCACCCCCCACAAAACACACTGCCCCACAGAGATCACATTGCCCGCTGCACACCGCATCCACACAGAGCAGTACAGAGGAACCCTTCGCCAGAGAAACTCCCTGATTATAACAGAAGGTGCTGTTCGACAAGCGAGGAACATCAGCTCTCTGACCGTCTCTCTCCTGAGGAAAGGTGAAGGGTGTCTCAAATTAGCATCAGGTACGAGGCCGGTGGTGTGGAAACAGCAGAGTCAGCTGTACCAGGAATGCAGCCAAGAGCAGCCTCTGTGATCGCAGGTCCCGAGCGCACTGTAAACACGGTGAGGAGGCCGATGCCTGGACTCCCTCTCTCCGCCACCTGACACGCTGCATTTCGTGACGCGCCGGTACCCTTCCTGCCCTCCGGCTTCTCGAGCGTCGGTGCGGAGACGGTAGCTCTCGGTGTTTGCAAAACAGGTGTAATAAATGGGGAGACCCGCGGCGTCTACCCGGCGTCTTCAGAGCGGGGTGAGCAGAGGGCCCTCTCCCCCTCCGCATAATTGGTTTCCATGCAAGGGAGTAACGCAAAAACCGCCGTGGAGGAAGCCGACCTTGAGACCACCCACGTCTTACGCTCACGCTCCGCAATCATTTGCTTTGTTTGGCGCCTGAAAGCGACATGATTTTCGAGGTGAAGCAAAGCCAAGGGGGGGTGTGTGGGGGGGGGGGGGGGGGGGTGCTGAACGGGTTTAATGCCCTGTGAAAGCACAAAGGTAAAATAAAAATAAATAAAACAGATGCTGCAGAAACTGTTTTCCCTCCTCTGTGAAGATTGTGTGTTCAATTGCGGTGTTAAACGGGTCATTTTGCTCATTCTCAGCGGCAGGTTCCTCTCTCTCCTCCATCTGTTTATTGGTGTGAATCCCCCTTGTATGTTTCCAGAGGGAGAGACGCATGATCACATGGCTGTCAGACTCTGTCAGAAATATGAAAATCCCTGCCTCTGTTGTGGAGGAACGGGTCACTAATGCTTCCACAGTGACGGTTACATATGCTGCCTAGATACAGTATTTATAACTGTGGTCATCAGGAGATGAACCCATCTCTGTTTTCTGATTAGAAAGTACAATGACTGAACTCATTCAACTGAACATTTGATTAATGATCATTTTATACGTTTGCAAAGTACATATCCAAGGCAGGCCATGCACATTTTATTTGTTGCCTATACATGTCATTATGTGTTTAAGGAAATTAATTTGCAAATTAAGCACTTTGCGCAAGGATACAACAGCAATGCCTCAGCTTGGTACTTAGCATGCAGTCTTCTGGTTACACATCTACTCTGCAACACTACTCTGTCACAATATAGTGTTCAGGGCTCCTTTAGTGTGAACATGTCCTCCAAGACCTGAGGAGGTGGACGTTGAAGCATGCACCACTGATGTACAGTGACATAAAGCTCTGATGCAGGTCAAGGTTCTGTGCTCTGATGTGGGTCAGTGTTCTCAGTTCTGAATTAGGTTAGGGCCCTGTGTTCTGAAGAGATCCTTGGCTCTGACTTTCAAGGTGGGCCAGGGATCAGAGCACACCTGCGGCTCAAGTTTGAAGTTTGTAAATTGGGTCAGGAGCTGCTTAGCTTGAGGAACAGCTGGGCTCTGTTTTGGATTGAACCGGGTCTATCTGCAGACTCTCTTAAGCTTGCTGTGGGCCATGTGTCACGAAACAGACCGTGCGTGTCTCTCCAAACAGATCTACCTCCGCTTCATGGAGTACCAGATGGAGCACTCCAACGAGTGCAAGAAGAACTTCGTGGCGGTCTACGACGGCAGCAGCGCCATCGAGAACCTGAAGGCCAAGTTCTGCAGCACCGTGGCCAACGACGTCATGCTGGACAACGGGGTGGGCGTGGTCCGCATGTGGGCGGACGAGAACAGCCGCCTCAGCCGCTTCCGGATGCTCTTCACCTCATTCGTCGACCGTAAGCACCTCCTCCAATCACAGCACACACCTAACCCTCTCTCTTCTCCCTACTCAGCACTTTTATCATCAGCATCTATCAATTTTTTACAGTTAATTCCATCAATAAATCAGTTGTCCATTTAATATTGATACACATGCATGAAAGAATATCAAGTAAATGACAGTGACACATCACTGACTCTGGAGTTCATGAATCCAGAATTGTAGTTAAACAACATAGTAGTTAAACAAACTGCATTAGCATGTGTGTATGAACATACTACCAGACGTTTTAGGTTTTGCATGTACAGTATACACATACATTCATTTGCTTGCTGAAAGTACAGGGGTTAACACCCTTACCTGATTGTAACAGAAGTAACTTAGATGATGCCTCCGTGTAACTGACCCTCTGCTGATACCAATTTACAAACGTGAAAAGTAACAGAGCAACAGTCACAGAACAGATTTAGCAAGATCTGTGTCAGTGGCTGGAGCATGGTCAAGCAAAATGTCCTTGATTTAGTGTGCTAACATTGTGTTAGCTTCATGCTCATATTGTTAAGTCCAGTAAAGTAGGGCACATTATTTAAGAGCCGGTCATAAGCTTGAAATCCTGTTTATCTTTAGGAATTGGGCCGCATACATTGGGAACTGATGAGCTCAATAAATCATGCAATGGTAGCAGTCTTCTTTGGGGAGTCTCCTTGCTTTGAATGGTTTGGGCCTTGTGTTGTTCTGGGGCCAATTACATGTATGAGCCCTGACAGAAAAAGCCTATACATGGCAAGGTGGAAAATGGCAAAACTTGCACAGATTTTTTTATTGTATGCCCATATATGTCATATGCCAAATAATATATTAAATTATTGCTTTCATTATGGAAACTGATGCATTATATACATGCTATTGTCATTTACATTATACATTCCACAGTACGTAATACATAAGAATTAAAATGCTGGTAAGGGAGAAACACCTTATGCTTAAGAAATAATTTCTATGGGGTTTTAACTTTACAGAGAAAAAAATAGGTTGCCCACTCTCTGTAAATTTAATTTAGATATGGCTGGTGTGTAATGTTTTTGGCGTGTGTGAAAATATAAGAAGGATGCTGATAAAAAAAAAGGGCTGGGTAAAGCCCTGAAAATTGCCACAGAGACAACAATTGTTCTTGCACCGCACTGATGGTTTTCTTTAATGCCTGAATAATCTCAAAAATTAATTGCTCTATTTATTACATACACAGAGTGAATACTAATGCGTAATATCAGTAAAGCGAAAAACACTGATACATTTGATCTAATGAGCTTTTTCGCCCAAACTGAAATATAATTTTAATCAGCGACTCAGAGCATAAGGTCGTTGTAGTGGTAGTACTGCACTGAGGAATAAATGAACACGACTCCAGCCTCCCTCTAGTGGTTGACCATAGAAAATACAACGATGTGGGGAAAAAGTCGATTATGAGTAAAATTGCCCATCATGCCTTTTAAGAGTTTCAATTTGTGCATAAACACTTAATTTAGCCATAAAGTTTATTTTTGACCTCCACAACATGTTGGAAAGTCATCTGTAACGACGGCAGCGAGAGATTTTTGGCTGACACCGGAGGAATGGATTGAAGGCGAAGGATCTCTAATCTCTTTAGAAGGAGTTGGGAGTCGAGGGAGCTGTCCCCCCCTCTCGATTCGGGAGACGGGAGGCGCATTACGGCTCTTCATTCTGCTGTCAGAACCGCTTAGCCTTTAAGCGGGGAGAAGCGATGACGGGCCGTCCCTCGATGCTATCGCCGTGCGGCGCTCAGTACCGGCGTGTGTCGCTCTGCCGACGGTGGCGCAGCGACTCTGCCGGTGCGAGGGGGACGCCCCATCTCGGCGCGCCGAACCCACCGCCGACAGAGCCGTCTCCCAGACCTCGGCTGTCGCTTTCGTTTACCGGCCCGCTCTCCCGCATCGCGACTTGCATTTTAAAAGCCAATTTAGCCGCGGCAATTCTCGGGGTGCTGTACCGTCTTGCGCGCCTGGTGAGCATGACGATTAGATTAATGCGCTTCAGAGACTTCAGCTTCTTCACTTCGACTGCTTTCACAAGATGTAGAGGGCACATTTAACGACTTTACCGTGTCTGTAGATTATTATAGATGGTCTTGTTTCATTTAGGACTTTCCAGATTTGGTCCTTGTCCCCTCTGTAGACACGCTGCTTTAACTTTTAATGCTGCTGGTTGCTGTTGTTTCTGATGCCTGTCCCGGTTATGTCTTGCAGCTCCCTGTACAGGGAACACTTTCTTCTGCCACAGCAACATGTGCATCAACAACTCTCTGGTCTGCAACGGTGTACAGAACTGTGTGTACCCCTGGGATGAGAACCACTGCAAGGGTAAGTGATCTCTGACCTGTGACCCCTTCCCGACCTCACCGTGGGTGTGACCCAGCCAGGTGTGTACTGCAGGGGGTTGAGCTGTGTCTCCATGCCTCACACTATCATGAGTGCAACAGGTGCAGTGTTTTCAGGCAAGGTACTGCAGCATTCACTGTGAGAGGGCTTTCAAAGTTCGTGTAAACAGGTCTGTCATGACTGGCTTTCTGCATGCTAGTTTACATTAAAAGACATGGATGTTGTGCATGGAGGGCAGTGCTGGAGAAATGTGACCAACGAAAGAAATGTCATCTGCTCCCACAGAGAAGAAGTCCAGGGGGTTCTTCCACCAGATCACCAAGACCCACGGCACAGTCATCGGCGTGTCCACCGGCGTGGTCCTGGTGCTGCTCATCATCTCCATCCTGGTCCAGATGAAGCAGCCGCGCAAGAAGGTGGTGGCCCGCCGGCCCGCCTTCAACAAGGCCGGCTTCCAGGAGGTCTTCGACCCGCCGCACTACGAGCTCTTCTCCCTGCGCGACAAGGAGCTCTCCTCGGACCTGGCCGAGCTCTCGGAGGAGCTGGAGAGCTACCACAAGCTCCGGCGCTCGTCCACCGCCTCCCGCTGCGTCCACGAGCACCACTGCGGCTCGCAGGGCTCCAGCATCAAGCAGAGCCGCACCACGCTCAGCTCCATGGAGCTGCCCTACCGCAACGACTTCTCCCAGCCGCCGCCCATGAAGACCTTCAACAGCACCTACAAGAAGAGCTGCTACGGCTACAAGCAGGCGGCGCACGACTGCGCCGAGCAGGTGATCGAGGACCGCGTCATGGAGGAGGTGCCCTGCGAGATCTACGTGCGTGGGGCGGGCCTCGGCCACCGCAACAACAGCGACGCCGCCCAGCCCCGCTCCATGTCCATGGACTTCTGAGGAAGAGGGGGGGAGGGAGAGGGGGGGATCCGACCACCCCACCCCTTTATTTCTCTGAGCCTTCCCATTTTTCGGTCGGACGGGACGACCTTCCCACATGCTGGACTGGCCTACTTTGTGAGCCTAAAATCGCATAAACTGCGCTGCTGGCAAGCAGCGGCACTGACATTTTTTGCACCTTTTCGTTGGTTTTGCCGGAACACTACTCTTTCACAATGCGATTCTGCGGACTGTGATTTATTTGTACACATTATTTCTTCTCTCTTCTATTATTAAAAAGATGTCTCGTTGCTGCTTGGCTTTTACTTCATGACTCTTATGTCAGACAATTTGACAAGGACCCTAAATAAGGTTGTTAATGGGCATCAGTTCACAGTAGGTGCTGCACAGACCCACTGATCTGTCTGTCAACTGGATGGGCTGATTGCAGGTACGGATGATTTAATGAACCCATCCACCCTATTTAGAGATGAGTGTATCCGTGCAGCTCATGCTCTAAACTGATGGCGGCGAGCAAGCAGAGCATCTGTGATGATGATAGCGTAAATGAAATGTCTGTCAAAGTGAATGCATGTGTGAGGAGCCCTGCAGCTGGCCTCAAATTTGGGGAAAGAACGCTGACTAACGAGGCCCGCTGCACATCACCGACAGACACCATCTCAGCCTTCTGGTTTGCATTTGGTTGTTGGTTTTTGTTTCGATTAAAAAAAAAAGAAGAAAATCTCCTACCGCGTTGACCTGTGTGTGTCTGTGAGTTCATTAATGTCACCGCAGCTGCGGCACTGTGGTTCTGTAGTCGGATAGACATTGCTCAGTACATTATCTGAAAATCCAGTTCCTCACAACGTTGTAATACATTAATCTGGGTTTTAGTATGCACGGACAATTGTAAATGGGATAACTCTGACAGATGTTAGTACACATTAAAGTAAAAAGTGAAATTAAATAGAATATGACCTAAATGTATGCCGAATGTCATTTCCATGCCATCCAATGTTATAGAATGTATTTTATTAACTACATATATTTCACAATATATGCTGTAATACACTAAAATATATATGGAAAGATCAATGAAGTCTTTTTTAAGCCATATTTGACATTGTGGTTGAAGGCAGCTTCCTTCCATTTTTCATGTCTGATTTGAGCATTTTGGCACTCTTAAGGCTGAGTCTGAACTGAACATTTGCTGCTGAGAAGTTATGGCCACAATAGACAGTAAATAAACATATTTTAGTATGTACGGTTCTAATTTTTCTTGTTATTCTGACCGGATATGCCCTTCATGTCATTTCCATTGGAAAACAACACTATTGGTGTAATGGTTATGAAGGTGGGACTGCTGCTGTGTTTGCATAGGGGCAGGTTTAAAATCTGTGTTGGGGCACAGAGCTTGTGTCCTTGAGTAAGGTACTTTACCTGAAGTACTGAGGTCAAACATACAGCTGAGCAGATAAATAACATGGTCAAAGAGTGTAAGGTCTGCACTCACCTCAGACAAGCCACATCTACTAGGCTAACGTGAAAAATAAATATGTAACATCTTGAAACCACTACATATGAAATGCTGTCAAAATGACTACACTTCAAAGAGTTATAAAAGTCCCATGCATTCCTTCAAAGATGAACGGATTTGATTCTCATTCCCTTATTTGAACTTGAATTTGGATTGGAGTTAGAGGTACCTACTACCTCCCTAACAGCCCTGCCATAATGAAATCAAATGTGCCGTTTCCTGTCATGAGCAAAACCTGTTACATAAACGGCCGAGAGAAACGTCACTCACTGGCACTGTAATTCCATTCTTTCTCCGTGAGCTGTCATGTTTTATTAGATGCTGTGGCACCGCTCCTGGCTCAGAGTGTCTTGAAAAGACAGAGAGGACAGAAAGGGAAAGAGCTTCAGTCCTTGTAGGACCTCAGGAGTGACACAGTTACCCTGGAACAGGTTTTCTCATTCCACAAACAGGGTTGCAATACAATGCATGTCACTTGGGCCTGTTCATATGGGGTTTCAATAAAAGATAAAGAAAAGAACAAGAATCTTGGGGGATTTGTGCTTTTCATAAAAATTTAATTTCACCACATGTTAGGTGGAATTTCTCCACCAGTACCTTTTGGACTGTCTTGCTTTTGATTAAAGTGAAGCTATGTCCATCCTCACACAACTTTTTATCATTACAATCCTCATGAAAGAATATGCCAACATAAAAATAAAAGACATATAATAAATGATTTTGCCAGTGAACAAACTGCACATAGTTCCAGTGCTCTTCAGATGTCATTTGTCTACTAAATAAGGAAGCTATTATTGTAGCCATTGCTCTTCATAGACAACCAAGTTAAACTACATGCTAACTAACTACTCCATATAAATGAACCACATAAATAAAATGCTACATAAATAATGCATAATTAACAAGGAACCAAAGATCAAGATCAAGGTCTGGTTGGGTCAATGCAAACAACAAATCTCCATTAAATTGGAATGACAGATTGCTAAAGTAATTAGCGATTTTGACTTGTACTCAGGTTTCACAAACTTAATGTAAATCACTCCATTAAATACTCATCCATATATAAATGGATTATAGGACTATGTAATGGATGGAATGTAGTAAATCACAGGCTATGTAATTCATCGTGGTTAAAAGTAGTAGATGGTTGTCTACCTGTATTCAGCTGAAAGTGGAAAACCAGCCACTACACAAACAAATGAATGGCCATACACTACCTGCACTACAAGACACAGGTATACATGATTAAACTGGCCCCTTTTACTTTTTGGACCACCGTTAGTTCACACATGAGAGAACAAACACCAGCAATATGATTGCAAGCACCTTTCAAACTAAGTAAGAGGGCAAATGTTCTCTAAATTTGACATTTTTTGAGTAATTATATTCAAAATTTTTTCAAGATATTGAAGCTTGTACGCAGAAGCAGTGATTTTCTTTCATTACAAATCAATGTAGTTCAAAGACCTTTCTACATGGCTTTCCTCTCTGGTGCTCTCAAATTGACCATCAATGAAAAACACAGCAAGTTCTGAAGAATGGCAGAGTATATTAGCTCTAAGTGTAGCTTCACGAGAGTCACTAGAGATGCCCACAGAAATGTACATCACAAAAGATATCAAATCACCCTGACGCTAAGTGGTAGATCAGCTACAGCAGCAATACTCACTTCTTTACCATTTGGACAGCCATAGGCCCAATCCAGAACCAGTTCATAATCCCATCCCCTTGGCTCTTCATAACTGCCCTTAAAGATTTGAAAGGACTATATACTTGTAAGCAATATGGCTTAATATCTTAATATAAGCCTACCAGAGGACAAGGTGGAGCTACTACCATATTGCTGATATCCGTCCAATCATTTCACATATTTGAGGGGGCATTAAGAAAGGACTAGGGGGTGATTCTGGACCTGGCCATATAATAAAGTGCCTGAAAAGAACTGTTTCTCTGTGAGCGGTTGCATGAAGTTTCTCATCAATGTCATCATTTTTATGGAATCAGCTGCTATCACTGGGAAATAAAAAAATATATATATTTTCCAGCTCCCATGACACATATGGTTGAATAATAATTTTTGAATATTCCACTCTTAAATTTCAAAAGTATGGCTCCGGGAGGCCCTTTAATGATAGGTTAATTATATATCTCTGAACCAAACATACAAATTGGGTTTGAGTCATCAGATCAGTAAGGGTTTTTAATACTCATATTATTAGATCTGTATTTACTTAAATATTTCTATTCTGAGGCTTTTAATTCCCAGCCTTCTCCTAATAGGCTGCCAAATGATTAGATTCTATCTGATACATTGATAAATACAATAACCTTGAGCACTTATCTCTCCATTTCACACACTTCAAAATGTAATTCTAGCAAAGTTCACAACTGGTTCTCATTTGGTGGCACTCCACTTAACACAATATTGTCAAGAGACTTTTTCAGGTCACTTCATATTTTATCAAACGGCAGACCAGCAAGTGGGAGTGACGTTTACCTAGAATTCAACATAATACCCTGCAGTCTATATTACATATTGATTAGCGATCATCTTCCATGTAAAAATACACATGGAAATTGGTAAAACATTATATGATACAATCTGTTTCTCCATGGCAAGAAGAAATTCACTAAATTGTTCTCATCACATAATTTTAGAGTGCAGCTGGAGGTGTAGTGATAAAGATATGCGTTTATCACTGTAACCCTCGGGCAGTCACATACGTCCTCCAGTGCGTAGCGTAATGATGTGACCGTAATGAATAGCCAGATTTATCTCAGTTTAATTATATCAGCAGTTACATTCCGGATGCTTTCCTGGAAACACTTTGGTTTCAAATAAACGTGTATCCCTTACACATTTAGTCGGCACAAGGTATTATCAGATTGAAATTGTCAAATGGTCTACTAAGTCTCTAGTGTTGTCAAAAATATGCATTTTAAAACGCTTTTGTATTGTTTTCGAATAATATGTATTAATGTTTTATCACTGAATCATCGTCAAGAATACTTCCCGTACACATTTCGTATTGGTTCATTCGAATGCGAAGGTTTAGCGTTTCCTGTTCGGGTTTTGGCATTTTTTGCAGAAGAGTTCTCTCGCCATCTAGTGGGAACGACAGCCCCATTAGTATCAAGTATCATGAAAAAGAAGAGGGCTGGGGCGCTATATAATTTTGACGCATGAAAACAACAATCACGGAGTGTAAAGAAGTTTTTCCAGTACCTCCTCGCCTCTGACACGACAACAACAGACCGTATGAGATGTGTTTATCAATGCACTTTAGTTGGTCAATCCGCGTAATGCACTGGCAAATTCTCATCCATAAGATCAATTAAATGTTTACATTGAGCTGGCAGCCGGTTTTCTAATGATTTTTAGACCTAGATGAAATCTTATTGCAAGCGCTGATACCATTCATGTAATAGTCGGGTATGAGACGCACAGGGTTGATTCCGAATCAGTTCTAGCGAACAGAAAATCCTGTAATTGCCCAAAAATGATATGGGGGTACCTTTTGTTCCAAGTTGCGTCATCATTGCCGTGAGAACACATGTGACGCACGACCGGGTTAAAGTTTACGCATATTGCGTCATTGCGTATGACGTTTCCGGCCGGCTCCTTTTACTCCTCTCCGCTTCCCCTGCAGAAGGTCCTTCTCTGAGCTCCATCATGGCGAACGTTGCTGATACTAAGCTATACGACATCCTAGGGGTATCCCCTTCTGCCTCTGAAAATGAACTTAAAAAGGTACAGTGGGCTAACTTTCCTTTGACAAAAACTGTTCGCTTGTCGGTTACCTAAGAGACGTAGCTACGCCGCTGAAATATTCTCTCGCTCGGAATCAGGAAGCGGGGGTATTAGCTAATAAATGTGGCCTAGCCGTATTGTTAGCTACCTAGTCCGGGGCCCAGCTAAAATAAACCGACAGTAACCTATTCCTTGTCTTGTAGCAAGCCACTTCTCCTTACGTTTGAAATATGTAACGTTTCCTAGTGTGATTATTACTCGGTTTTGATCTGATAACGTACCAGCTAGCTGGTTAACTTGTTTACTCGGGGCGCAACCGGTCACACACGCACTTAGCATTAGCTTGCAAACATTAGCTTTTCCAGTTACGTATTATACTGACGATAGAGAGACAAAACCGAAACAAAATAATTTTAGCTAAGGATTCTGGTCAAATAAAAAAAGTCAAGTAGCCAGCTTAAAATGCTGTTATTGTTAGGAAATGAGAAAATATTCATGTCCCGGGCCAATTTCGTAACTGTTAGCTGTCCTGATAACCGTAAGCTAGCTAGCAACATGTTTACATTTTTCTGGTTTGGGAGAAGACGTTGCTGATTGTAGATAAGCCGCTTCCTAAACTGTGACCATACTACTAGCTAACTAGCGAGGTAGTTGGTGATCAGGTCGCTGTCTCGTTAGCTCGCCATATTTTAATCTGCTGGTTTTTCGTAACCTGACCCTTTCTGGTCCCTTGTCTAGTTTCGTTATTACGGGATGACTTTTTACCTTCGGTAATATTGAAAGAACGCTTGCTTTACGTCGAATTGGGAAAGCTTCAGACATTTTACCATGCTAATGTTATGGCACCCTAAAATGGAAGTCCGTGTCACCCATTTTTCATGAGCGCAAAGAGTAGCTAGGTTAGCCAACTCATTGTCTAAATCCCAGCTAACCCTTTCAGCTGTACACCTAGTGGACATTTTACATGAAGGTGAGCTAGAGAGGTAGACTAATTGGGGATTTTTTGGAAACGAGTTATGGTGGATGTACGTCACTATCCGGCAGTTGTAGGCAGCTTGCAGTGGTCGTTAGGCAAGTCAAACAGCATTCGAATAGCAATAGAGAATGGTAACTGAAAGGTGCCTAGGCTAGATCTTTGTATATAAAGTTAGGGATTCAAATAGGACGTCCGGTACTCCCGCCGCACTCTTGAAGGTATTTGAATTGTTTGCACGGTACACCTTCCATGGATGATATATATGGACGGTGTAAGTAGACTTGGATAAGAGTCTGGTAAAATGGTGGTTGCCTTTGTTATCCAGCAATAAATTGGAAGAATGATGTGGGACATGGCTGTTCAGGAAAGCTTTCCATAGAGTTTAACATACACCCCCCCCCCCCCCAACACACACACAAACTTGCATGGAGTAACAACCCTGAAAAATCTGTTTTCTATTCCAGGCATACCGCAAACTAGCAAAAGAATATCACCCTGATAAGAATCCAAATGCTGGAGACAAGGTAAGAAGCATTGATTTGCACAAGTTGATGTTTACCCCACATTATTACCTTTGCATTTGATATTGAGTAGTTAGGCCCAAGTATAGTCTACTACAGCAAGATTTACCATTGTAGCTGTGGATAAACTCCTAAACTTTCCAGTCAGGCCTTTGATTGGTGGGAGAGGGCCTATGGTTTCAGTCACATTAAACAGCAATAAATTATCGCAGTATTATCACCACATCAAACCAATCACACCCTTCCCTGTCCTTAGTGATTTTCCTTTGTTGTCTGAATAGACCAGGGCCTTAAACCCATCTCTGGGACACTGTAGTTATGGTGACACTGTAAATGGGTAACTTGATCACTTTGGTGCCAAAAATGTAAAGCTCCTCTTTTTTGTTTTACTGTCTGGCACCTAATCCATATCATTTAGTGGGACAGGCATTGTGAGAGGTACTGGCTTTTATCAATGGGAGGGTGGAACTCGCACATTAGTGATAAGGAGAGTGAAACGTCATTAACCTTAAAATGGGTCGACTTGGGAACCAAACCAAAGATTTCCAAATCGGGGAGTCACTGCTGAGAAATTATGTCACCACCCATAATGGGAGCTCATGAAAATGCACTGTCCGCTTGGCAACATAGAGCAAGTGGGAGAGCGATGCATAAGAATGGGGAGTGGGGCTGTGGAGGAGAACCATCATCATTGTCTCCTCTAATTCAGTTCAAGGAGATCAGCTTTGCCTACGAAGTGCTGACCAACCCAGAGAAGAAGGAACTGTACGACCGCTATGGGGAGCAGGGCCTTCGGGAAGGTGGTGGGGGAGGCGCGGGGATGGACGACATCTTCTCCCACATCTTCGGAGGGGGGCTCTTTGGCTTCATGGGCGGACAGGGCCGGAGCCGGAATGGCGGCAGGCGAAGAGGGGAGGACATGGTGCACCCACTCAAGTGAGCTGAGCTCTTTCCTCACCATGCGGGACTCGCAGCAAGCCTTTGGGCATGCTCATTTTCAACATTCTTGTCAGGGGATTGGCTTGGGCATTAGCTATCCGGGGGGGGGATCTTATGTACAGGAACGCTCATGCATTTCCAAAGCAACAGATAGTTTCGGATTTTTCAGTAACTTACATTTTATTTCCTTCCCAATGTTGTTTTGAGACTCAAATGCAGTTGTGTGTGTGTGTTTTGTAGAGTTCATAATGTTTTGTATGTCTTCATATTGACACAGACAAACTTGCGTGAATATTATGGCAGGTTCGAGTGCTAAAACAGTCTTTGGTCCCAACAGGGTGTCCCTTGAAGACCTGTACAATGGAAAGACAACCAAATTACAGCTAAGCAAGAATGTTCTATGTAGTACCTGTAACGGGTAAGTGAACACGCATTTATGGTGTTAGGTTCCGTTTACTGCTGTGTGTGTGCCGACTCAACAGCACGGAGCTGGCAGTGTTGAGCCGTTGCTTCTGCGTGTCCATGATTGCACTAGGCATGTTGGGAAAAACAGCCAGACTGCAACAAGCCCACAATGCAACACACATTTTGTTTGGCTTCATAATACTCTGCCGGCTCTCGGCTTTGCTTTCTTTGCTGACAGTTGTTAACCCCTCCTATTGTAGCACATTGCTCTTTTTGTCATTGCTAGAGTTTGTTTGTGAGTTGGTCTTTGCCCATGTTTAAATTTAATAGCAAAAACACCTGGGGCTGTTCCCTGGGGGGAAACGATCCTTTATTTACAGCTAAACCTTTTAAAATATACATTGCGTACATCATTTATTGTAAATGTAGGAGGTCAGTAAGCCCTTGAAATTGATCTACAGTGAAAGTTCTTGGAAACACCAAGCAAAGACAAAGTCAATAACCCACACAAGGCTGATAGAGAAACACCTGGTGTGTCCAATCAGACATTTTGCCTGAATGTTATATTTTTGCAGAGCCACAGCAGGTGCCATTTAAGGTGATGTCACCAGTATGGAGGGAAAGATTCTAAAATGTCTCCAATGGCATGTATGGTAGCAAAAATGACTTGGAGCAGTGTGGTTGGTAAATTACTGGGCACACACCCAGACTGAAGATTGCAACTAAATTGCAATTTTTTTTTTTTTTGCTCACAGATAATTTAACTGTAAAGCATGGGCCCACATTTGGCAGAAGACATTGCTATGACAATGAGTGTGCACCTTTGCCAAACAGCAAACCAGTCCAGAGCTGCTTTGCAGAAACTGACTGTTAAATGTTAGGATTGCTTTTTGTCTAGTGAATATGATTCAGGTGAAAACCATCATTATACAGCATATGGCAATCTTCCAACTTCGATATAGGGCTTAGCCATTAGCTTGCACTGGAGTTGAGGGGTACATCAACATGAGTCCTATCTTATTTTCTGGTGTATATTTAACCAAAATATAATGAATAGCATATACAAGAACTATCAGAACATGAAGTGTGTGTGTTAGTGGTGTGTGTATATCCGTGTATTAGTGCGTTTGGGGTGTGTTTGTGCGCGCATGCGTGTGTGTATTAGTATGTTAGTGTGGTTGGTTTGTGTATTGGTGTGTCAGTGTTGTTGGTGTATGTGTGCTTGTTGATGTGTGTGTGCACACGCGTGCGCGCACGTGTATATTGGTGTGTGTTAAACCGCGCCACGTGTGTCCTGCAGGCAGGGCGGGAAGACCGGAGCTGTGCAGAAGTGCACGGCCTGCCGGGGCCGTGGCATGCGCATCATGATCAGACAGCTGGCCCCCGGGATGGTGCAACAGATGCAGTCTGTCTGTACGGACTGTAACGGAGAAGGTGAGCCTTTCCAGCCAGCTCTCCCGCTAATCCTGCAGTGGCCCTTTATCCAGTTCTCATTTTCCAGTTGGCAGAACCAGCTTTGTTGCCTAGTGTACTTATGGATGCAAATCGGTCAAAGGTGGTGACTAGCAGGACTTGGACCTGGGGTGTGGGAGAACTTCTACAGCAGGTCAGCCTGTGAGTTCATTAACCCCCCCCCCTCCCTCATGCTCCTGCAGGTGAGGTCATCAGCGAAAAAGACCGCTGCAAAAAGTGCGAGGGCAAGAAGGTGGTGAAGGAGGTCAAAATCCTGGAGGTCCACGTGGACAAAGGCATGAAGCATGGCCAGAAGATCACCTTCGGAGGGGAGGCGGACCAGGCGCCCGGGGTGGAGCCCGGTGACATCGTCCTCGTCCTTCAGGAGAAAGAACACGAGGTAGGGGCTGGCTGGTTACACTCCCAGAATCAAGGATGGGAGGAGGTGACTGTGCCTTGTTCTCTCCCCAATATCTGTCCCTTTCTGGGGTTTAGAGGTCAGGGAACCAACAGAAAGATTGCAGGCTCCAGTTGTGGAACTGCTGTTTTACCCTTGAGTAAGGAGTCTGATCTGATTGACTTCAGTAAATATCCATCTGTTTGCTTAAAAATACGTAGAGCAGGAACTGGAGGTTACCCCAGAGAAGGCTGTCTGCCAGGTAAATAAATATCTCGTCCGAAGCACGTACATGCGAAACTGCCGTAGAGCAAGGGTTGCTGAGCTGTAATAAAGGACCAGCTGGTTGCTAAGCCTGCGTGCGCTCTTGAATGCAGTCCTCTGGGAGGTGAACCAGATTGCAGCGACAGCCTGACTCCGCTCGCTGATACAAACGCGCCTTAATCCAGTCCCAGTTCTGTGGCCGCCGCCCGCGCTCCAAATACTTGGCGCTGTGACGTAACGAGTCGCGCGGGGCACATCCCTCCGGTCCTCGGGCCTTCCGCCGCCTTGTCACCTCCAGACCCGGGGCCGGTTCTCTACTTCAGGCCAACCCTTAAAATAACTTTGAAACACATGCTGGTGACACCTTGTATTCTTTGGGTGTTTACTTTATCACAGGGGCAAAGTGCGAAGTGTTTATCATTAGCCAGATTGGCTCCTGGCACATTTTCCCCGCTTCCCTGGGATTTTGAACTATGTTTTTATACGGCCAAGTGCCATCTGTTCAATTAACTGTTAATTCATATTGATGGGCATATCGGCTCTGGCTTATGAACCTAGTGTTTGGGTAAACCGCTGACAGTATCACAGCAGGACATTATTTTTGAGGGGAATTCACACTGACTTTAAAGTAAAAATGACACATTATATTTAAATAATCAACACGTGGTATATTAGTCTATGTATATCAGTAAATGTTGAACACTTAGGAGTGTATTTAGGCAGCAAAATAGCCTGTCCTTGTGTTCAGCTGTCAGTAAATGAGTGGTAATGTCACTCTGTCTCTCCCGCAGACGTTCAGAAGAGATGGCCACGACTTACACATGACCTACAAGATTGGCCTTGTGGAAGCACTGTGTGGATTCCAATTCACACTGAAGCACTTAGACGGCAGACAGATTGTGGTGAAATACCCCCCTGGCAAAGTCATCGAGCCAGGTAGGCATGGGCTAGCGCACTGCCCCCTCACTGGTCTGGGAGTGTTGTTAGCCTGGTTTGACACCGTTGCTCATTTGACTTTAATGGATACACTTCCCTTCCTTTGAGCTGGAAGTCACTCTGGATAAGAGTGGCTGCTAAATGAATGTAATGAAGTGTAACCCCTGTGGTCTTTCTGCAGGTTCGATCAGGGTTGTGCGTGGTGAGGGAATGCCACAGTACCGCAACCCCTTCGAAAAGGGGGACTTGTATATCAAATTTGATGTTCAGTTCCCGGACAACAACTGGATCAGTCCTGAGAAACTCACGGTACGTGATAGGAAGAATGTTTTTTGTCACAGTTCTTCGCCCCAGATTGGCTCGCTCAGGGACATTCCTTACGGCTGCTTTTTAAGGTCATTCAGCAAAACCACAGCCTCAAACATGTCTCTGTTAAACCACAGTATTGCAGCATATCTCACTTGCTGTCAGATTTGTTAGTGTCTCTCCATTTAGAGGAGCCATCACTATCTGACCTAGGATTAGCGGGCCCAGCCGTATTCCCAAACCCAAGCTCTTATTGGGAGAAACGGCCTGAGCTGTTCCAGGATCAGCGATTGCGCATGTCTTTGACGCCCCGGGTTCCTTTTGACAGGAGCTGGAGGACTTGCTGCCTAACCGGGCGGAGCCCCCGATCATCTCGAGCGACGCGGAGGAGGTGGACCTGCAGGACTTCGACGTGGGCCAGGGCTCGTCCGGGGGCCACCGGCGCGAAGCCTACAACGACAGCTCCGACGAAGAGAGCGGCCACCACGGGCCGGGGGTACAGTGCGCCCACCAGTAGGAAACCTCCCGCGGGGCAAGAAAAAAAAAACAAGTTGCACAAGAGAAAAAAAATCTGATCTGGTATAAATTTTCCATAAGGTCATAGCCCCACCCCTGTCACTTCTCCTCTCCATCCACCCCTCCCACATTCAGCCCTCATTGAGTGCCCCGTCCCTCCTAACTGGCAACCCAGATCAGCTAGAGAAGGTCACCAGTCGCTACTTGGTGTGTAACTTGCATTTTTTTTGGTCATAGTATTTACAGTTAATTTAATCTAACCATAATTGCAGAAGTTTTGCCTCCGACTCCACTGTCAGAGCTGAGAGTCAGTTGGAGAGATCCTGACCAGACCAGGGGACATGCTGGTACACATTTTTTGGTTTGTACTTGTATCCGTGCTTGATTTTTACCAGTTTTTTCTTTGTAGATTTTTACTTTTTTTTCCTTACATATTTTAAAATCAAAAAAAAAAAGTTGTGTATAAGATGAGTGATTGACATTAAGCTTTGTATCAGCTGCAGTCCTCATAAGCTGCTGTGGAAAAATAGCAATGATTTCATAGCCCGTATCTGTCCTAAACCCAGGTGCATGTTAAAGAACATTGGATCCTGCACTGATTAAAAAAAAAAATGTCAAATTGGAGCAAGTGAAGCCTTGACAAAATAAAACGTAGGTATATTACTTCTGTGAAAGGTTCCTGAGTTGAATAAAATGTTCTTCAAAATCTTTGAGCTGTCCAGCATGTCATCTGCGTAATATCACCCCTGTGCAGCATGGGTTTCCTGCAAAGCAGCAGTGCGTTTTCTCCCGTTGGCCCAGGTGTGTCCCTCGATGGAGGTCTGAACAAATCAAGAGCGCCGCCGTATTCATATAGAAATCATTGTGGTCTTTCTGCAGCTCTCTGGTACCTCTCATCCCACACAACCTTTTTGCTTCACAGATAGGTGGAACAAAACCTCCTCATTTGCTTCATGGTTCATTCCTATTGGTTGAACTGTGCTCTTTCAGTCTCGCCTGTATATAATGTAGTGCCTGAATATTCAGTGTATTTCCCTGGAGAAGCTAACTGAGGCAGCTGTTTTTGAGTTGGAGTACATACAGTGGGTGACAAGTCATCTTTGGGGGACTGATAACCAATCGCATGACACCATTAGTTTGGAGTGGTTCAGTTGTATTCTGGAAAAAAATTCTAGTATTTAATAGCTGTAAATCTTGCATAAACCACTGCTGAAATCCATTCCCATGAAGCTGTACAGTATTGAGCAAACACCAGTGTCCACATCAACAGAGTAGCTTCTTTCAGTTCGCTGTCAATCCCAGCTGTAAACTACAAAAATACGGGACTCTGAACGTCTGATGTCAACCTCCCCCCACCTGCGAATGTCACCAGTTTTCCCTCCCCTGCGTCTTTGTGGCTGATTTCTGCATTTATCTGCTCTGGACAAACCCAGATTAGAACAGAACAGATCCAGCAAAAAAAAAAGCACTCTGCAGATGGTCCCCTGCATCTGTCCCCGCAACCTCAAAAGCCAGCCACCCGTTCTGGAGAATGTGATCTTGTATTGATTTACAGTGTAATGCACATGTTTGTTTACTTGTACAATAAACTGTCACTCGTTCATGACTTTGGAATTTTATTTCAAGTGAATGTGAAATGGAAAGGGGTCCTGACAAATTCCCAAAGCTTGTGGCACATCCTCTGCGATTATGAGCAATGTTTTACATCAGAGCGTGTGTGGGGAATTTCATTAAAAATAACAGTTCGTCACGTCAGGCCTGCCCAGGAGCCTACGAGAGTTCCCCACAGTGCTGATGGAAATAAGGTCAAAGGGTAAGAGCATTTGCCTACTGGGTTAATCAGCTGTAGCCCAATTATAACCGATGTAATTGGTGTTGTTCCAGGGTACAGTCCTCATTTGAATGATGCAACAACTAAGCTCACTTTGCAGTGGAATGAAATGAATGTGCAAGAAACTCACAGCAAGCCCAAGTTCACCATAAAAACTTTATTAGGACATTTACATTAAAATACAAAAAACACAGGGCCTCCACTCGTCTCGAGGGTCTTGACTTGAGGCATTCTCACGATCCACTTGCTGGCTGTTGCTCGCTAAACTTGTTGCACAGGTAGTCCATCAGTTGCTGGAAACAACAGCAGTAAGTCTACACTGGATGACAATTAACGACACGGAGTAAAGCCAGCCAGTGAGTGAACACGTACCATCAGCTTCTGCATCTGATGCACTGCAGTGTCGTCCAGCATCTCCACGTTAATGTCATTTTTAACGTCATCTGAGAGGCATAGGGTCTGGGGGGGGAGTGGGGCGAGTTTACTAGCTGGGGGACAAACGTATATAGTACAAGGGAGTGGAAGGGACTTGTTCTTACCTGCCCGTAAGAAGTGAATATAGTAGCAGTGGGGCTTACTAACTGCTGACCGGCCTTCTCATCCCCACCGCAGGCCACTAGATTGGAAGCGCTTAGGAACCTGCTGGTGGAGGATTGTGTGGAGGCCCATCAGAAGAGCAGCCATCATTAATGTAACATGATCAGAAGTGGGGGGGAAGGGACTGGACTAACCTTGGCTGGCTGGTGGACATGGCAGACGGATCGCTGACTTTGGCAACGCGGCCTCGTGTCCTTTTCGCAGTTGCAGTTGAGGCGGGCCTAGAACAGCCTTGCCGTTTAGCGGATAAAGCGCCTCAGCGGCTCGGCACACAATTGTGCACTGAAGAGCCTCTAACATTCCCTTTGCTCCACTATGTACAGTGCATTACTTTGAACTGATGGTGTTTTTACCTGGAATTTTTTGTATGGGTTGATAAGTCTGCCAGAGACCTGGACTTGGTCGTTCGCTGTAATAAATAAAACCCATAATTTGCCAAGGATAGTCACAAGACTTTAATCTAATGAGATGATTTAACTTAAGTGCACTGAGGCTGGAGCTGGTTTCTCATTAGTACGATCACAGAGTTGGGCTGTCAAAAGCAGCATGGTACTACCATAAGGTTTCCTCCATTGGCATAAAATGTAACCATTTTAGCAAACTTTTTCGCATATTACACAGTTTGTAGGTTTTGCATTAGTAAACTACACCGCATACACTGCTGTTACATCTCTTAAGGCCTACCCATAAGGGTCACCACCTTGCTTGATTAATAGACATGTTTGGCTCATAATGACCAACGTAACTGTTTGCCGAACACTCGCAAATACAACACCGTTAGACTAACAATAAAAACGCTGCTCTGGTACAAAGTCCGAATGGCTGACATAAGTGTGTCGTTCGCACAGATGACGTGTCATCACTACTCTTGTTTGTGGGAAACATGCCCACATTACCTTAGTCACTTCTGCGTCTGCTTTCTTGCTTTGAACCGACAGCATCCTCTTCCGCCTGGTGGCAGCCTCACTCATTTGTACTGAGAAGGGACGAAGGAAATATTTTCAATATTCCGCACCTGGGTTCAGCGCAGGGGGCAACCGCCTTTCGTGCACTTGCCTTTTTTACTGGATTTTCTCGTGAGGGGCTGATGGATCAACGGAGACTGGGCCTGATAAAATACGCCAAGACTGCAGTTACAGCATTTTGCCAGAAGATGGCACCACCGTCTTAAATTTCACAATGGATTTCTGAATCCTCACCTGCATTGCGAGAGTAACTTCGCCGGCGGGAACATCGTCTTCTGAAATGTCAGAATTAATTAGTACAATGTAAAAACGAAGACTAGTGATGATATACAAATCCAATGAAACTCACCGCTCATCAGGTCTTTTATTAACGTGCGTTGCAGCTGGGGTGGCATTTTCATAATTTCAACCCTGAATACCCTATCGACAGTCGCCAAAATCTGCTCCAGTTGCGCTTCCATCTCGTTAATCCTTTCTTGTGCTGCAGTTGATGGCAAACAAACGCTTCAATTAAAACCGTCCTTTTCAGCTGTCCTGCTTAGTCAACCTGCCTCATGTTCCCGTGTTTCTTCTGTGTACTGCTGTGCACGTGGCGTTATTTAATGCATGTGTGTAGAGTTGTGTTGCAAAACTCTCCGGTAAGAGGGTAAGACTCTGACTAATGTAAAATAGTTTCTTAGTACGTTTACCCCGTTTTTGCACTTTGTGAGCAATACATTCTAGGAAAATTCATTGTTTACATGGAGAACGTGAATTAATTTCCTACCTTCTTTTTCAAATTGTTGCATAAACAATTGCTTTTTTTGATCCCACTGTTCGTTGCTCAGCTGGCCGTCGGTTTTCCTCAGTGACAGGAGGCTCGCTTTCTTCGACTTCCTTGGTGGCATGACTGATAAAAACACGCTGTAAGAGCAAGCTTTAATTGTAGCCGGAGCAGCCTAAAGAGCGTGGCTATTAAGGTCTTGCGTAAACTTAAATTGGCTCGGCCGCAAAGGATAATTGATCCGGATGTTCCGGCGCTGTGTTTGCTTCAGAGACAACGAGCAGTCGTCTGTGATTGGTCGGTAGGTGTGACATGGACCAATGAAAGGGCTGCTACAGGTTTGCCTATTTCATTTATTTCTACTTTTCAGACGCTCTGAGCGACTTTATCTAAAAAGACTAGATACAAATATACCGACTTTTTTTCTGACCAGCGGTAAAAATATAAGTGTTCAGACTTCCAGTGCATTTGGTGACGACACGGCTGTGCTTACAGGGCAGCTTGAGCTCCTCGTCAGTTGCAGTAGTGGCGGTGCAACCTCCCCCTTCTCCAAAACAAGCGATAGGAAAAACGTCTATTACTGAAATAGTTTTTACCTGATGCAAAGAAATACCTGCTGTAATCATTAATTTGAAAATTAAGCATTGCGCGATCCAGCGACGTCTACCGACTTTTGAGATGCCAATTGCTACTTTCATTGGAAAAAAAAGTTGGCAATCCTTGGCAGATAAATAAAATGAGCATTCTGCGAAAGAGAAAAACAATTCGCTGTGTCTTTAGCCTGGAAAACGGCACCTTTCACTTCCTACTAAACATACTGCTCTCATAACATTTTTTTTTCTGGACTGTAGTGTACATTTGCAAAGCTGCACCAACAGTAGGCAAAAGAATCTTTGTAGTATCCAAACCTATTATTACCAGTTCCTTCCAGTTACGCAAAAGCATTGTTTAATTCTTTGTGAATCACATTTCATAGAGTAATCTTCGGGGTCTGGGATGGGGGACAGCTGAGAAAACACTTTTGATCATGTGACTGTAGTGGCGCCCTCCAGGATTACGGGGGATTTGGGTATACAATCAGCATTCAAGATGAGTATGCATTAAAACAATGAATGAAGGGTCTTTGCTGGCATGTTGTAACTGATCTCTGATCTCAAACACGTTGCCCATTTTTTTTTTTTTTGTTCTATGTTAGCAGCTTAGTTGCAGAATGGAAACCGTATTCTGGGTCACTCATACTGACAGAATTTATGTTGAGTTTTACAATGTGAAAAGCCCCAATGTCAAAGTTATTATGGGGCAGCAGTACAATGCTGAGGTGAAAGCACTGAAACCACAGGCTGTAGGCTTGGTGTCCAGGTGATGTGGTCACAAGCACCCAATTCTGTAATGACAAGGCGATTGACTAAGGAACGACACCATCGAAGACAATGGGATGTTAATCTCCTGATTTTTCCCCTGTAGAAAAAGCGGTGATAAGGAAGGAACTCACTGTATGCCATAATTCAGTGTAAAGCCATTCAGAGGCTTCATCTCAATCGATAATTGGCTCTGCACGGCACCACTTACTTCCTGACTGGAATCTGCTGCTACAATCTTAGTTACCATTTTTCACAGTGGCTGGGGATGAAACTCATAACCTTTTGAGGTCAAAGCATGCACTCACAATGCACTACACTCTCTGTATAAGCATGATACCTTGGGATAATCGTCACTTTGACTAAGGTAGTTTTCAGTGCTTTTCTGTTATGCTAATTTCCTCAAGAACAGAGCTCATAGTGGCATTTAAAATGATCAAATGAATTAAAATGAATACGAGTTATAGTTCAAAGAATTGGCATCTCCTGGCTCCCAAGGATTGGATCAGATCTGCACAGTTCAAATCCTGACCTCACCAAAACTCTCATCTCAAAAATGGTCCAAAACTCTGTCGTACCAAAAAAAAAAAAAAAATACAAAGAGAATGCAAAATCTGTTTTCCTTCACAAATAAGATTTTAATAGAATTATTTTTCAAACAGAATTTTAAACATCTACAAAAATATGTAAACATAAAAAGGCTAAAGTTATCAAACCGTTAACAGTCACATTTGTTAGAAAAAAAAATTTACAGAAAATGTCTGAGTAAGTCTGTATTCCAAGGTTGGTGTTGCCGCATTTGGATAAGATAGCATCCCAAGTAAACTGTTACTCCTTAACAGTATATTTCAAAACTGGATGAAAAATGTACAACATATTAAAAGAACACCGAAATATGTCCCTCTCCAGAAATCTGATATTTCAGATCTCAGAATCTGAGAATGTATGTATGTATTTATTATATGTATAACACATATTATGTAATCACTAAGATCCCCAAAGTTACCCAACATAAGGTCTATCTGCCACAAACCAAGGCACCTCATAAGAGATAAAATTATAAAGCTACTCCAAGGTTCACATCTGGAAATCAGCCAACAGAATTCTTTACATTGAGTGACTGTTGTTGCTCTGACATTTCATCTCATGCTGTTGTCTGAATTCAAGAGCCACAGGAACGTTACCCCCAAAATAAAGTGTTGAGCAAACCAAAATGTGATAGCTTCATGACATTTGGCACAAGGAGAGAAAAAAGAGTCACCCTCACTCCTTTGGCACAAATATGAAAGCAGCTTGCCAAATCAGAATAGCGTTCGTTTCCACTTAGCTCAGCAACAATCAATGAAGGGTCCAAGACAGCACTTCAAATTCATGTCTGCCTCGTCACAAAGCTGTTGACTTTGAAAATCCTCATTCCACACAGTCTCTGTCTGGTTATTGTCTGCTTCTTGCAGCAAGATGGGGGGTGGGGGGGGGGGTGAGTTGGGGGCACTAAGAGGTGGTGTTAGGCTATCAGTATCTTTGAACTGGGTGGGCATGCTGAAGGAAGCAAATTATTCATTAAAGTTCATTTCATGACATGGAACAAGTTTTTTTAAAAAAAAAAAAAAAAAACATTTCACACAGAGGGCATACTGTGGCACTAGCCAGTATAACTATATACATCCCTTTGAAATTTGCATGGGGTATTAAAGGTGCACTGGATCAAATATGCACAGCAGTGATATGTCTTCACTCGCTGGGCTACAACTGCATAAGAGGACCCTAAATCAGTTTCTACTGCAATCGGTCTCACTCCTCCATTTACTGATACACTGCTGTGTTGAAATCCATTTGGCAGTGGATTGGTTATGTAAACTAATATAAACTTTTCAAATTGCACATTCACATCTCAGGAATAATACTGTGATGGGTTGCGATTTTCTGAATGCAGACTATGAACACAATTCAGTACGACCCACTTCATCTGACACTAAAACTGTCGCCTATAATAAATATAATCAGAGGTTAAGCATCAAATATCTCTGTGTCAAAAGACCAAAAAAGGATGTGAAGAAATACATATTGACACAAATCATACAAAATAAACAAATACAATGACCTGTGATTATATTTATAGCTATTGTTACAAGCCTTTTAGATTTGAGTAAAAGTCTGGTCTCAAATGCATCAGTAAAGTGCTGATTTTGTGACGCTCCTTGATGTGTTTGGAGGCCTCTCTCAGGTATGTAACTATGGCACAGTTCTGCCCATCTGTAATGAGTGGGTGAGGTGTGGTTTGGAAAATTACAACCCTCGTGACCCTAATAACTAGCACTGTGTGATGAAGTGGCACCTAGAACGTTTTGAGATGACAGCTTTAAGATAAGAAGAGATTCATGGTTAAGGAACGTCCTGAAAGAAAAAAAAAAGCAGATTCCATATGTTTTTCCCTTTAGGCCCTCATTAAAAAACATCCCTCGGGTGTTGGTGCTGCACTGTTAACAATGTACTGTCTCTCTGTCTACCATGTTTGCTTCTCCGTCAATTTTCCTGCTTTCTCTTCTGACTCAGTTCACGCACGTTGAAGGCACACGTCTCTCAAACCCGTTTCATGTGCTTAGTCAGCTAACAGGTCACCTGACCACACCACACAGGCTACAGGTGCATGTAGAGAACAAAATGCTCTTTAAATCTCTTTGAATATGTTTCATCTGTTAGTGTGTTAAGCATTCCCATGCAGGGACTGTTCAGGTTTTTCTATGGAGTCCATGTCTGCTCATATCAAAGGCTCATCCAGGGATGCGTATTCCTTTAGAAACTTCACATGGAAGTCCTGGACTTTTTCCAGGAGTAATTTCAGCTTCTCAGTCGAGGGAAGAATGGTCATTCTGTGGGAAAATGTGCACACAGTAAAGATTTGGAAACGGCACCAGTCGGGTATGAACAGAGCTGAAGTACTGCAGAGTAATTAATATGGTGTGCAAATATAGCCTCCGCAACACAAGAACCCCAAGACGCAATAAATAAACTAGCACTGCAAACAGCCGGTTCAGAGGATTATTCTCAAGCTTGTGCAATAACTACTGCTCCTCTTACGTCAGTCCAGGTTGTTTGCCATAGTTTGCAATAGTTTCTAAATAAGGTAATTCACAATTACACACCATTTTGGAGGTGAAGCAGACTCCTCACTGATACAAACCTGGATAGATGTAGCAGGAGTGTAGAGTGAGGTTATGGTCAGGGCACTATGCTGTACACCTGAGGGCTGTGGGTTTGTGTAATATACAACTGCAATACTCTGGACTACAGTACAGGGCAGTCCTCTATTAACAAAATGGCTGTGGTCCCAGAAAGAACTGTATAAAACATATAAAATGAAATATCTTTACTGGAGTACAGACTGGTAGTGCAGCTCAGCACTGGTCATTCATGATGGAGAAGGGCTGATATACTGACGTAAAGCCTACAGAATATACAAGGCATGAAACTTTCTTTCTGCTTCACCCTGGACACCACAAGGTGTACAAACCGTGGGGTAATGGAGGATTACCTGAAATGGTAGGTCCCCTCCTTCTGGCCGAATCCGCTGCCGGGGACGACGCAGATTCCCGTTTCCTCCAAGAGCCGCAGGCAATACAGCATGTCCGGGGACATCCCCAACACCTGCCAAGAGAGCACCCCCCTGTCACTGTCACCCCCACGCAACGTATGTCACAACCCCCCCACCGTCAGAGCCACCTTTGGAACACGAGGGCCAGAGGGCCAAGGGTACAGCAGCAGTACCCCAGCAGGGAACTAAACCAGGAACCTTTCGGGTTATGAGCCCTGCGCCTTATCATTATTTTACACTGCTGCCCCATGGCAACACCCTGGCACTGTGTAATATGCAATATCTATTCTGCTGTGAGACTTGTTCGCCATTCCTGTGCTATGATATGGTGATGAGCACAATTCTACAGTTGTTAGTGCAGTTCAATTTTTTGAAACGATCAAATTTAAATGAGAATTCTCATGTCACCTAACTAAACGGGGAAAAAAACACTCAAAAACATCACTGTGACCCTAAAAAAAGGTAACTTTAATGTGACTTAAGTTCCTGATTTCCATGGCAGTAGTCTGGAATGCCAGAATGCTGAAGGTTTCCAGGACGCTGGCACCATTGTTGTTTTGCTGACAGCACTGCCAGACAGAAGTCAGCTCCAAAAATTTCTGTCTGCACAAATGAACACCATGGGGTGGGGAGGGGGAAGTGGGGCTCAATACACTAGCCAAAAATCTTGCATTTCCATCCTTGCTGGAGACTCTTTGTTGCCACTCATGGGTGGAGCTCTGACGGCACAGGGTTAAGTATCTATATGACATGATAAGTGAGACCATTCCCCTAGAAATGTTATTTTTAACGGCAAGATTGAGAGCCTTCCTAATGTTCATGCATAATGTTCATGTGGTTTGACCTGTTCATCTGGAATTTCACAGGGTTCCGTGTGACAGATGTTCCTGATTATGTGACACGCGCTGTACAGAAGCTGTGTGAGTGTGACTGTGTGCGAGATCGCCTGCGATGAGTTCGGGGGCGTTGGTGACACACCTTGGCCTCCTCCACTGCCCTGGGGGGGATGAAGATGCGGGGGAAGGCGTACATGGCGCCCTGCACAGGGTTACACTTGATCCCCGGGACCGCATTGAGAATCTGCTCCGTCAGCTTAGCCTTCTCTGCCAGCGCACCGAGCACTGCCGTCTTCTCCTGCGAGAGAGGGAGGGAGGGAGAGACATGGAGAGAGAAACAAAGAAGAAGAAGACAGACAGAGAGAGGGAGAGAGAGAAAGAGCGAGAGAGAGGAGAGAGGAACAAAGAAAGATACAAAGAGAGGGAGGGAGAAGAGAGACAGAGAAAGTGAGAGAGAGAAACAGAGAAATACAGAAGGACAGACAAAGACAGAGGGTGGAAGAAAGGGAGAGAGAACGATCATAGGAAAGAGAGGAAGGAGAGGAAGAGAGAGAGAGAAGAGAGGTCGAGAGAGGGAACATAGATCATTACAAAAGCTACATATCACACCACTTCCTCCATTACTTTCACGTCATCACCCCACCCTCCCTCCACCCCAGCAGTAGCTGACGAACCTTGAGAAACTGTGGAAAGGAGGGCTCCCCGGGGCTTGGGGGGTTGACGATGATGTCCATGGCAGCCTGTCCCGACACTGGGGGGCAGAGCCGTACCGACAGCAGCTTCACCAGCTGGGCCTTCACGTCTGGGTCAAGGTTGATCACCTCCATGTAACCCCCTCTGAAGCCACACCTAGAACACAGGCGAGAGTGTACTCAGTCAGGAGCACGCTGTCACGGTCAAACCACAACAGTGCTTCAACGCGGCGGTCAAATACTTTTTCACCAAATGCTTATTTCCGGCAGCTTAGGAAACATGATTGAACACTGAAGCACTGTGGGAGAGACCCCACTGCTCATAAAACTGGTGGCCACACCTGACTGGCTCAACAGCAGACAAGATACCTTTTAGGTCTTTGTTGGTCTTTCAATGCTGTCTGGTTGAAAGTTCTGTAACCAGAGTTTGACCAGATTGTTATACTTGATAAGAGTGTTACCTGATGCCTGTAATGTTACTTAATATACAGACACGCCCCTCTGAAGGAGCACACAGTATGCAAAAACTAACTGAACTAGTTACAGCCTGCAGGGTCTAACCACCAACTTCAAAAGGTACTTCACAGAATCAGCCAAAGAATGGATACAATTCTGTTCTTTTGTGCTGAAAGTCGCTCAGATAAGAGCATCTGCTAAATGAATGTAATGTAATGTAAAGAATACCCAACACCTACCTAACTATGCCTACATGGATATTTCACTAAGCAGTTTTGTCACTGATGACCATCACATACACAAGGACATTTCAGTAGATGTGCACTGACCTCATGTGATCATTAGATCTTATAGTCATATTTCAACATCTCAGATGGAAAAAAAAAACAAAGAGCAGAGACTAACACATACAGGAAATCACGAGGAAAATTACACCTGAGTCTGAGCAGACCGTAGGGAGTCATATAGGCTGCAGTGTTTTTGTCCTAAGACTATCAACACTGAGCACCACACGTGTGCGGACATATAACGAGACCTGAGCCAAACAACACATCCACAAGAATTCTGCTAAACCAGCCTACGAACACTGAGCACCACGTGAACCGCCCACAGACACACGGCACAGGGTGGGAGTGGAGCGGAGTGGGACACTCACTCTCCCGTGTAGCCCTTAGAGGTGGAGTGGAACGAGGCCAGCTCCACGCTGTTGAAGTGCTCTGGGCCCATTTCATACAGAACCTTCTTGAAGGAATGGAACTGGCAGTCCGGGGAGTAGATGTTGTCCTGGTACACCTACCAACAGGAAGGGTGTTAACGTGCAGCTCACTCAGAGAGGTTTGGCCCTCAGATTAAAAACAACTGCTCATAACCAAATTACACATACACTCTGTCACTTGGCAGACACGCTTATCCATATAAACATGGCATATAAATAAAGGATAAAAGCGTGCAGTTAATAACACATTGTGTTAAAGCACATTGTTTCTGTTCTGACAAAATGGGCTCTATAATGTGAAGTACATTAGCATAGTTTAGGCCCTGTGTGGATGTGAACCCAATTACTGCTGTATGTTTGTATTTTACCTCATTCAGTATTAATTTCAATGTTTTTCTTGCCACTTCATGCATTTATTGTGTAAGACCATGAAAGCGCTGTAGGTCACTCTGGTTGAGAATGTCTGGGTGGTGTGGGTGTCCTTGGTGCCCTCTGAAGAACCCTGTAAAAGGTCACCGCGGTTACCTCATCGGACAGAACGAACAGCTTCTCCTCATAAGCGAAGTGCAGGACGTCCTCAATGCACTTCCTGCTCTGAACCTGACCTGTGGAACCAGTGTTAAAAAAGACAGAGAGACGGAGGGTTAACCTCTGCACTGTAAACGAGAAGGCCTGTAGCTCTGCACAGGAAAACCATCTGTGGAGGAAACCTTGACAGGACAGAAAGCGGGAAATCCGAGCCACTGACCCGAAGTCCTGGCCTGGTGTCAGCTTGTGCATGTGACAGACAGCTTGAGGGCCCTCTTAACCCCTGAGCTCTATTTGTTAAGTCAAGAGCCTGATCACTGTAGGGTTCTTGCGTTCAGTAATGCCTTTGAGAGACAGAGACAATGGCTAACCTGTTCACTACCCAACAAGGTCTTAATTTATGCCAACCTTTCTAAGCGGAGGAAAATCAGTACAACAGTTTAATCTCAATGTAAACTCTAAATGTAAGCATCTCATATGCATTTTCAAACCTTTACCTTTGACAGTATTAATTGAGCAAAAGAAAACCAAAAAAAAAATTCTGTGCCACAGTTCACTTCATTAAATAAAGAATAAAGCTGTAGAATGGACAGGGACAGCAAATTATTTTAAAAAGGGACGCAGGATCCATGTCTACTTCCAAGTAAAAGTACCAGCGCACCTGTAGGGTTCCCGGGGTTGATGATGCAAAGCACCCTGGGATTGCAGTATTGCTTGGCTTCCTGAAGGGCCCTGTGCAGCTCGTTGACATCCAGCGCCCAGCAGTTGTCTTCGTCCAGGTAGTAGTTGACCTGGACGGCGTCCAGCTCAGCGATGGCCGCCGAATACAGGGGGTACTGGGGGATGGGGATCATCACTCCGGTGCGGGACGGTCTCTCCCCTGACACCAGCAGCTTCAGAATGCTCTGCCGTCCAAAGGGTGAAAAAAAAAAGGGTCACACCATCCTACCATTTCAGAAATGTACCATACCAGCCAAAAGTTTGGACACAGCTGATTAGGACAATGGGAAACATGCATTCTAAGACATTTTGATCCAAGGATTTAAGCTTAAATTTGATTCCTACACAAATATAAATAGTGAAGTTGATGCACATGTTTGAATTTTCTCCTGTTCATACAGCTAATCCACAGTCATAGCACATCTAACAGCAACTTCAACCAGCAGTTCTATGAGAAAATATTAGTGAGGGAAAGTACAAAATTAAGGACTTTGTAAATCTTCCCTGTAAAAATGACAGACTTAAAGTGTCTTTGGTGCTACACACTTTCTCTGGGTTTGCTTTCAAATACTTGATGTCAGAGATCCATGTCAAATGTATGTTTTTAGAAATGTTAGGTGTTTTTTTTAAGCCATCAGCAAACTTCAATGGCTACTAGAAATTTTTAGGGCCCTACTGACTGACTGAGCACTTAAACAGATACGTAATAGGTACTGCTGCAAACATTTCCAAGTATGTAATAACACAGTGTGTGAAATGTAAGCCATGTCCTTCTGGATAAGGGTTTCTATTTAGGAAATAAACACATACACAGATTTTAGTCATAGTTTAATTATAGTATCATCATCATCATTGGAGGAGCAGACAGAGTGCGTGGAGACCAGGTGACTGTGGCCTACCATGATCCCGTCACTAGCTCCGGTTGTGAGGTAAATGTTGTCCCAGCTGGCGGGCACACCCTGGTCCCTCTGCTCCACATACGCAGCGACATCCTGCCGGATGCAGTCGACCCCTTGGCTTGCGCTGTACGACCCTGAAACCCCCAAAACACTCCTCAGCTGGGCAAAGGCCTAAACCCAGACCGTCAAAATTCCTTTTCCATCAAACTGTCCAAATTCCTGCCCATGGCTGAGATAATGAGGACTGAGTGGTTAGCGATGTCACTGATCGCCCTCATTATTTCCCAGAATTCCTGTGTGCTCACTCTCCTCTCTTTTTGTTAACTGTCATGAGGCAATGCTCTGTCATGACAGAAATCACAATGAAAGGGGCATAGCTCTGAAACAGGTTTCTCTCACAGCCATGGGGGCTCTTGTATATTGATATTTCAACACACACACACACACACACACACCTACCTATGCTGTGTCCCCCACAGCCCTGCAGGATGCGCCGTGCTCGTACTTTGGCATCCTCCGGAAATACGGGGCTGTCCAGCAGTTCTGGGCATGTGCACAGAGCCACCACCTGCAGACAGCAAGTGCCAAGGCCTTCAAACGTGACCCCAAAATAGGAGGCCAAAATCCAGCATCTTATCCCTCACAAACATTCTCATGACTCAGGTGGGAGAAATCCCATTGGTTCACTCCTAGCTGTAATGACTGGCTGATTCAGTGTGGGAGGAATAGGACTCGGGTTTAGTAACCCGGCATAAACGCAACACCATTTTTAGCATTTTTTATTCAGTTATCGCATGACTCATCTCAATGGTTCACAAGTTTGCTAAGGGGGAAGTATTTTCTGCAAGTATGTGGTATGCCTGGTATACACACAGTGCATAGCCACAGTTTTATACTCTGTCACACACAAAGAAATTATGGAGGCAGAACTGTGTGATTCCTGTTTACGAGCAGGTATAGGGAGAGGACGGGGAGGAGAGGGGAGGGGTTTGTGAGTGGGGTGAGGCTCTGACAGCATGAATTGAAAGTACTGCAGTATCAGGAAGTCAAAAATCAATAGGTTCCGGCTTGGATTTCACTGTTCTCAATACACTGCACAAGATTTAGTGACACTAGTAAGACCCCAGGGCCAAGTACATTCACCTTGAGTGACAAAGCCCTGGCAGGCGCTACTGGCTGTGACGGTGGGCGTGTGAATCATATGATAATCACTACAGCAGTGTTCAGCTGCAACTGCACACGCAATGTCATCTTTCCAGTTCGTTCCAGCCACTCAGCAGCGGGGGTAGCAACATTCCAGCATGCGAATTCCGGTGCGGAGCCAGGAGAGAACAGAATCACGCTGCTTGCCCCTTTGTTTGGCTGATAATGGCCAGTCCACCACCCCAGTGTGGAGATCCATGGCAACGAGGGCAATCAATAACAGCTGGCCAACCTGCTGCCCTACAAGGCCATTCCCAGGGGTTCCCGACGCCTACCACAGAGAGGGAATTCAGCTTTCACTCGCAAAATGTCACCCACCGACGGGTGACTTCAGCTCCAGGAGTAAACGCAAAGGCCATTTCAAGAGCGATTAAAAAAAAAAAATATATATATATGTTCTTGAATTGAGAGACTGCAACTGGGCCCCTCTTTTGTGAAGCACCTCTTTTCTTTAGCTGGAAAAACACAATAGCTTTGTTTTCAAATTAAGTTCAGTTTTTTCTGTTGCCTAGAAACGGGTTATTTGAAACTGGTTCAGCCTTGTTACCCGCCCAGGACAAATACAAACATATGATCCAGCCAAAACGAGGGGGCAGCTGAGCTAATGGTAAGTTAGGTGGCAGGAATTGCAATGCTAAATATAACTGGTCTGTTTAGCCTGCCAGCTACGGAACTGTCTCATTGCCCATAGTTACTTAAAGCTTGCATCAATGGATCTATGGCCATGACCCTGAATCCCAGTAGTGTGAAGAGGAACTCACTAATTAATCACCAAATCTTCTGCCAAGTAATGAGCTCGCTCACTGACAGGGTGTTACGGTGGACATATTGTCATATTCTGCAGACTCAGCTCTCACCTGCCTGAGGAAGGTGATTGGCTGTTGTCCCATGGCGTGTGCGTCCCCAATGTTGGCTTTGATGACCTCAGTAAACGGCTGCTTCATTCCCTGAAAGGCAAAACAGCGGTGCTTCTTTTGAGCATGGTGTAAGGGTTAGGGAACTGAGTCTATAACCAGGAGGCCACAGGTTTGAATCCTGAGTGGAACTTATGCAAGGTGTGTTACTTATCCTCAGTAACCTTTTCCACTATGTACACAGCTGCTATATGCATGCATAAGCTATGCAATTCTTTCAGGATAAAGACATTTGCAACACAAATCTGAATGTGAAACAACATATCTAAATAGCACCTGACATGCCTGCAATTATGCCATTCACAGGAACATAACATGTTTATACTGGCATCACAAAGATGTGGACATTGGGAGTGGCAACTGCAAAATAGTTCTCAGGAATGTTTCTGACAAACTGTTTCAAACTTAACCATTTCCTTTAAATGAAAAGACATCAGAGAAGACCTTTGTTCAAGGCCCACTCTCCTTGTTTGTACTATAGGCAAGGACGTGCATGCATGTGGGACTTGGTGACCTGTTTACATTATGGATTACTTGCACAAGGCAAGCAAATCCCGTTAGGGGGAGGTCACAATAAATGCTGGATATATTCTGTTGGGGCAGCTGGTGAGAGGGAAAGCGTTTGAGACAACACTGTAGCAGAGACTTCATTTCCAAAGGAAGGCTTCCAGTGCTACTGCACTGTCCAATGACATCATGACATTCCATGCATGTATGTCATTTCATGCATTATGTTGCACTTCACAGATTTCCCCCACCCCCCACACACAACCTTACATGCTAGGCACACATCTCAATAAACAGAGGGGACAGCGGTGTGGTGTAGTGGTACAGAGCAGGGCTTGCAATCCAAAGGTTACTGGTTTGATTCCCAGGTGGGACACTGCCCTGCTGTTGTACTTTGCATCTACCTATGGGCAAGGTGCTTAACCTGAGTTGCTTTGGTAAATATCCAACTGTATAAATGGATAGCATATAAGAATTGTATGCTATGTACATCACTCCAGATAAGACCATCTCCAAAGTGCAAAGTAACATAATACAATTTAATATGGGAGTTCAATGTCTGCAACAAAAAACTGCACCAACACTTCCACAGACTGGCCTGCAGTGGGTCATGAAATCCTCTCCCTCTTCAGTTAAAGGTATACAGGAAAAAAACTCCACATCAACTATCAAATAACTGAGAAGCTATGCAGGGAACACATGGCGTGGCGTCTTGACAGACAGCGTGAATTTGCCCCTAAGCGCAGAGCAGACTGTTCTAGCGTCAGATGGAACGGGAAGGTCACTGTTCTCCTGTCAGGATCATGTAAAAGCTGGGGAAAGCACCTGTCTGGGGTCTATTTTTGGAGTCACCGTTACCACCAACAGGCGCAAATCCATCATCTTTAAGTACGGTAGTGAGAACTTTGCTTGCAAGCTGCGACAGGAAAGATATTACAGAAATCATTCCTTCTTCTGGCACTACATGAATTAATGGGCCAATTTACACTTCACTCCTCTTTGCTTTAATGCACTTAGTGGCACTGACCAAAACTCCTCTGTCAAGAGCATTAGCTACGAAAATGTCTCTATGACACAATGCTAACTGCTGTTCACTGGAAGGGAAAAATAAATAAAGATGAATGCTACCATTGTTAGTTATCTCCAGGGAGGATTTAGCAGTGGCAGCTCTGAGCTCTCTGCACACACAGGAGTATATTCACTGGGCTACAATTGTTTCTTCAAAAAAAGTTAGAATCTTTTTGACTTTTCATATTTCGTGCATCTGCATGTGGATCGAATGAAAATAACAAATGTGACTGCATATGGAAATGTGATTTTGCATCTTTTTTTCCTTGACTCATCTCGAGTCGTATCAAGTTTTTTGGTGCATGGGGGTTTGGGACTTAACTTCCAATGGTCAAGAAGGACTTAAATGAGCTTCAACTGCTCTTTGCAAGGCGGTAACTGCCTGACTTCGAACACACATTTGCTTCTTGAAATAGCCTTATATTTCTACATCTAGCATAAAACGTAGTTAGTAGTGAATTAGGTGATTGTAATGTCAGCGAAATAACTTGTAAGGTTTCACAATGTAGCATATTGTACCAAAACATATTTGATTATGGTTCGTCATTGATGACGAGCCCTGAAACCCGGGAAGCGCAAGCAGCGTGGGTTGAGTACCGCAAGACGTACGCAAGCCCTTTGCGCTGGACCAATCACGCGAGACTCAGTCTTAGTTCCTTGGTGAATGAGTGATGCGGTAGAATGATGCAATAGCTCGCGGAGCCAGTTTTAGGGACCACTGGAATTCACAATCTGAGCCCACTATGTGTGACAGGTGAAGTAACTTTATCACGCTTTAACTTTACACACATGACACTGGTTAGCAATCAGGTTCAGACCCATTGTTGGTTAACTTGCTCGACAGATAAGCTAATTAAATGTGATAATGTAAGACATCCTGCCCCCATGCAACTCCCAGCAATTAACTGCATCCGCGACAGGTAGCCTAATTCAAAGATGTCGATGTGAAACGATAACGATAATAAATAACGATTTAATGAACCGCTTACCTGCTGTAGCCCTCTTTCAATTTCCCCAGCTTTGATGACGATCGGTCCTCTCACGGCGTACTCCACGGCTTTCACCTGCGGGTTCAGCGTCTCCATCGTAAGGGTCTTCTCTCGCACTTTCCCATTGTCTCTGGCAGCCACCGTGGCCTCGGCCGTGCTAAACCGCTTTAACCCGGACTGATCAATGAATCTGTGGGTTTTGAATCTTACCGTCTGTGCACAAAACGGTAGTTTCAACGCCTTTACCGGCAACGGGTTAGGATGCCGGTTTAAAGCACCTGCAGCCAAGGATCTGTTTGCCAAAGCCTGAAGTCGCTGCATTTTAGACAATCTGATGTGCCGCACGCTGAAGTGGAAAATGAGCCAACGAGCCAAACAATGAAATACTTTCTTCTCTTCTCACGTCTAATGTGCTGACACACGGTGTGGCGGCAAACCTCAGATTCTCACCATTAAATATTTGTAGCGAGCTCTGTAATTACAGTAGACATAAATAGACAAAACATACTATAAAATATGTTACATATACGTTTTAAAAAATTACTCAGCAATTAACGTTAAAAAGATAATACATATCCTCTTCAGACACAGACAGCAACAATCAAGCACAGCGTTTAACGTTAATCTTTCTTCCTTCAATAAGCGCAGCCTGCCAATACAACCCACATCAATTCCGAACTGCAATTTACACTCCCCTTTTTCCATCAGAAGCCAGCCAGGCGGACTGCTTCAAAAGTAGTATTCCTTTTGGGCTGTGGGTGTTGTAGTTTGTTCCTCCTCGTGTCGCCTATTTAGTTGAGACGTGTAGCGTCCGAGAACTACAATACCCATATCAACTAAAAAGTTAACGGTGGTGGGTTGTTGCGCACGACTTCCTTGGTTGTTAAAAGTATTCCCTGGAGCAAATGATCCTAAATCAGTATTACATATCTACATTAAATGTAGGAGAAAATGTAGCAGAAAATATCCGGAGCAGCTTCGTGGTGGTTGTTGATGGTTTGTTCCTTGTCTTTACGCAATAAACGCGCAATCTCCTCCGATTGGTTTACACGACCCGTGTGACTATTTAGACGACCAACGAGTGTAGATCATCCTATTGCATCAGCGACTCACAGCTGCAGAACATCTGTTTGAAAGGTTGGCCGTGGGTTACTGACCGTCAAGCTAAATCAGCGACGCGTTGACAGTGTTATCTTAAAGCCATGCAGCAAAACCATTTGATCATTTCATTTGGAGGTCATAATACACATGCGCGTGTTAACGCAGATAAGAGGAACACGTGCAGAAAGTTCACTCATCATTTCACCTGACATCGGTAGCTATAACAACCGTCGCCTACAATAGCGATATGCTAATGTTTTAAGTACATGTGATGTAAAATGTCTGAAACGTTTGCATTCACTGAAGCAGTGGTCTTCATCGTATCACCTAATCTGTTTTGCACATCAGCCTAAATCATGTTTCTGGAGAAGATATCAATAACAGAAGTATGGCAAATGGCGCCGTAGTAGTATCTAAGTATACACTAGCTCAAATGGGATGTACTCAATTCACAAAATGCTTCTGCTTTCGCTTTCAATGCGATGTCATTTTTGTGACAAGATGGATAACATTTTATATGCTTCCCTTATACTACGAACTGAGATGTAATGGCATGTCAAATTTCAAAACAGCAAATGCTACAGTAATATCTGATAGTAACACTCTTGTTGAAAGCTAAAACTCAACAACTTAGTGATCTGATTGCATTGCCCTTCAATAGATTTCAGCAAGAGATTTTGTTTTTCCCAGAAAGGACATGTTTCTTTTCTTTTGACACATGTTACACATTCCATGTTTGTTGGTGCAGCCACCTTCTGCCCCTAGTCTAAGCTAATCACAGACCAGTACGCTTCCTGTGCAGATGGAAAAGTAACATTAACCCCCAGTGCATAAACTGGGCGGCAGTGTAGCATAGTGGTTAAGGAGCAGGACTTGTAACTGAAAGGTTGCCGGTTCAATCCCCGCTGGGCTGCTGCTGTACCCTTGGGCAAGGTACTTAACCAACAATTGCCTCAGTAAATATCCAGCTGTATAAATGGATTGTAAAGAACTGCAACCTATGTAAGTCACTAAAAGCGTCTCCCAAATGAATAAATGTAACTGAGTAGTGGATTTCAATAAAATCTTCTGAATACTGTGATGATGTCAGTCACCTTATCATTACATTAAATTATTGGCATTTAGCAGACACTCTTGTCCAGAGCAACTTACATTGGTTACAGTTTTTCTTTTTTTAAAAAACAATGTTATCCGTTTATACAGCTGGATATTTATTGAGGCAATTGTGGGTTAAGTACCTTGCCCAAGGGTACGGCAACAGTGCCCCAGTGGGGATCGAACTGGCAACCTTTTGGTTACGAGTCCTGCTCCTTAACCACTATGCTACACTGCCACCCCTACCAATCCCCTAAGACAAACTTGATTTAATTGTAAGTTTTTAACAGGTGGTCCACACCTTTGGACAAGTGATTTCGGATGGAAAAATTGCTTTACAGACTATGTACTTATAGACTATGGTATGGCCTATGATATAGTCTGCTGTCATAGACCGCTGCTCTGGTGATCTCAGATGGTGTTGAATGCATCTGCTCTTTCGTGCTGAACCTGAGTCAGCATTCATTATTTACACTGAAAATATACTGAGTTAGGAATTAAAGGTGGGTAAGCTGATATCCTGGGTCAAGGCTAGAGACCACTGTGCAAAAACAGTCCCTTTCCACAGTATTGATCAGCCCTGGTCCCTGTGGTGGGTGCACATTGTACATTGGTTTTTGTTCCACCTAATAGTTGTGACAAACATTTTAAAAGTCAGTCACCTTTATATGACAAAATATGTTGTTGCAATGCAATATATGTTAATATATGCAATGTGTCTGTGTCAATATAAACCTGTAATGAAAACCACTATGCAGTTGTGCCATCTACTGGACAAAGTACTGTGCTACATATCTAGGTGGTTTCAGACATTACATACTGCATCTCTGTGTGGGGAATGAAAAACAAAGCCATTTCAGAAGGTGTCAGCAATCTAGCAGAGCTTGGTTTTGTAATCCAATAACAAGGCTTGGATTCGTATATGTCCAACAAAATTAGACATTTGTGTATAGTCAGTTTAGCATTGATTATCTGTCATATTCCTGTCAAATTCCTGATTTAAGCATTAAACAACACGTGTATAGTCAGGTTATTAATGAAGTTAATGCTATTCTGCTATTGAGTAATAAAGAGTAACATGTACAGTACCAGTCAAATGTTTGGACACACCTTTCTTTCTTTATTTTTTAGTATTTTACACATTTTAGAATAACCATCAAAAATGAAACTGAAAGGTTTCAAAAAGTGTTAAACAAATGACTGTCTTATTTAGATTCTTCAAAGTAGCCATTTTTTTTATTTGTATAGTTTTTAATATAAAAATGGAAAGAAGTTCATATGTAGGCATCAACTTCACTGTTTTATGTTTGTCTAAGATAAGTCCTTTGATCAAAATGCATGTTTCCCATTACCTCAGTCAGGTGTGTCCAAACGTTTGGCTGGTACTTTATGTATACGTGTATGTGAGAAACAAAGCACCTACTTCCACCATGGCATTTATTCTGTGGGAATTGCAGTGTATAGGATTATCTGTGGCTCACACTGCATTGAAGAAGCGCACTTGCATCACTTCCACAAAAACTCCTTTTTTTTTTTTTTGGTTGCCTTGAATTGTATCATTTTGGGGTTTGATGAAGAATATTTTCCTTAATTCTGTCTCTCTGAAAAGGCACAGTCACTTATCAAGTCTGAGTATTTAGGCCATTATGGTGTTTTACCTCAATCAGCCCACAATGCTATCTGCCACGCTTATCAACTTAAATTGATGAACACTCAAATTCCTCAAATATGAAATAACTCCATTAGGATAAGTTATAGAATTATTTCTTCTATCAATATGAATGGAGACATTAAGTTTCTGTAAAAATATTTTGTGAAATCCACTTTAGTTGGTTGAATTTTGTCTTTAAAGTGGTTTGACACGATCAAGGCTGATGCGAGAGTTCAGGCATTTGTAATGCAAATAGGCCACATCTGCCAAGGAGGTGCAGGTGTGTCCACTAGAGAGCGCTCTTGTTTATGTGACTGCAGACCTGGCAGAGAATTTTGCGAGCTGCACTTCGCACCAGCAAGGCTCGACCTCATTTTCCACAGCATTCATCAGCCTGACGTTCCACCGCAATGCCAAAGGCCTCTGTGGGAAAAAAGACCCATCAGCACTGCTTATAATGCCTTTAATTTCGAACACAATTTTTCTCCTAACGCAACAACATGCTATCAGAGATATGTAGCATTTGGAGATACACATTCCATTCAGTACGCTTACATTTCATCGTTTATTACTGACTCTTTTATATTTTAAAGCTTCCCACAAAAAATATATTTTCCCATCTCTTCTTTTTTTCATTTTTCTGCCGCAACCCCTCACCCCTGGGGGACAGTTAGGTATATCACATTGCAGAATTCAGTATCCACTGATGAGCTTACGGTTAAGAATTACTACAGTTTTAAAATGCTGCAATCCGGGGCTCAAAAATTCAGCAATAAAGTTCCCTGGCCCTACGCCATCTTCCTTTCCTCAGTTCTGTGCCCCTCCTCCATCACACACACACACACACACACACACACACACACACACACACACACACACACACACACACAAAAAACAAACGGAGGGTAAGAAAGAAGAAATTTAGTGCACAGGATCTACAGGAATGTGTTACAGACTACAAACTCTGTCCAATATTATTAATATCACAAAGGATAGCCCCTCCCCCAACCTTCTGGCGCTCCAAAAACTCAATTCTTTCACTGAGTACCCTCATAACAGAAATATAATTATGAGAATAACATGAAATAAAAGGCTTGACATGTGAAATAACAATTTTGTGTGATTCTTGGTTAGTAATTAGAAAATACTAGTAAGTTGTAACACTGTGGAATGTAGTTTTCTCGTAAATTTTTAGGATTGTTTCCCACTGCCTCCCCTATATTGCTGAATTCCTTTTCTGTTTCCCTTTCTCTTCTTCCTGTCTATGTTAATATGAACATACAGTACATGCAGAAACATGCACATATAGAGCCATGTAAACGCCAACACACCTACCCCCCCCTCCCTTTTTCATAAATATTTATGAGGGCCTCGGGCTGCTGAGTGCCTCTTGTCCTTATTGGCTGGTGTCAGGGGTTCCTTTTGTCCTTATTGGCTGAAGTAAGGGAGCAGAACTTCAGCACTGCCACACAAAGAGGCAGTAAAAGGGGAAACAGGAGGAATGTGTGGTTGTGAGAGGGGGGAGATTCTGTCACACAGATACGCTAATCACACAGCACCAGAGAGACCCATGACTTCAATACTGTTTAACCACCAAACTGCAAATAACGTCCAGGAATACCGCATTTTCTTTTCTTTTTTTTTTTTTCCTGATGGCTCAGGGTTGCATGGGCAAATGTGAAATAACGTCAATGGAAAAACTTCTGCGTTTGGAAAAAAAAAAAAAAAAAAAAATTAAGTAATCCATCTGGCCCTTCCCCCCTGCTCATGGAACATTTTATCTGTTGGCCCATTCATGTATTGTGTTACACTTCACATTGTGTTTTAAACACACTTGTCCTTGTAAGACGGCTTTTTGGCATGTGTGTGCTATTTCACTGGAAAGTGCGTAAGCAAAATAATGGGTAAAGGAAAGGATGTGCTCTCTCAGACAGATCGCTCCTTGTGATTGTCCTAAAACTGAAAATGCTCCCGTATGTAAAAATTGTATCTTTTCTGAGCCATGGAGGTCACGTAATGTGTTCTCTTGGAATAAAAAACGCTTAATCGGCTTTTAATGTCTTGGCAAATATGTTGTTTGACTCACAAAGAACGGTGTTTTGGTTGACCAGCACGGATGAATCACGTGACAATGGTACAAACTGTGTCATAACAGAGGGCATGAGTGGCAACATACTGAGCTGAGCAGGCACCTTTGTCCTGGGAATTTACATTACATTTACATGTATTCATTCGGCACATGCTTTTACCCAAAGTGACTTACAAGTGAGGTAGAGTGCAACACTGGCAAAAAAAAAAAAACATAAGGAGTCAACAATATTAGAAGCATATGGGCAACTTGGGAAACCTACAGCTAACTAGCATTGTAGCTGGACAGTGTGGAGATGGACAGTAGCTTGCTAGAGAGTGCAATATCACTGTCATAGACGTGATTCCAGGCTGCAGCTGTCTGCTTCCAAGTCAAGATCCTGAACCACAAAGTAGCAGAGCTGCCAGGTTACCGAAAAATCTCTCCTTTCACAAAATTTCTCTCTTTTCACTACCTTCATTAGGGCACGGATGTTGATATAACTGATCACATGAGCACCGTGCCGTGAGATAAGACTCTTTTCATTCTTTTTGTATTAAAGGTCAACCATATCAGCAAGACCTTGGTCTGGATCAATACATGCCAAGAATGTGTCATTGTTTTTCTCAACAGCAGGCAACTGGAACAACCTGAAAAACATAGACAATGATCTCTTTCTCTCTCTCTCTGTCTCTATGTATATATGTATATATAAGAACAAAATGTACTTCCTAATCAGAAACACAAGGTCATGTCTCAGAAATCACATAAATTATTCATTATTTTTACCATACAAGTTCAATGCATGGAAAAGAAATATTATATGTTATAGTGATATTAATAATTGTGCCTATTCAACCTATTTTTGTCAGTGATAGAAAGACAATATTGGTACAAATATTGGGTGATTTTTGTCATGTGACCAAGTGTGTGTGTGTGTGTGTGTGTGTGTGTGTGCGTGTGTGTGTTTGTGTGTGAGTGTATGTTTTGGATTAATGTGCTATATTGAGCATTTGCCTTACCACTTACACGCAAGGAAAAGATAAGCTTCGATTGTATGTCTTGCATTAGTATTTACCGCCAATTACCTTTCAGCATTTTAAAAAGAGAGGAGCTACACATTAATTTAATCTAAAATTTAGACGATGAATAAGAAGAGCATGATGCTGAAATGCATGATTTCATCAAGGGTGACGCAGACAATTTAGATGAAATCTGAAAACACATCAGAGAAATTCTCAGTGATGACTGGGTCAAGTCAACTTGATGTGGTGGTCATCAAATGCTGACGCTGTACTGCATTAAAAACTGACTCACTTCCTGTTAGACGGATCATCTTAAGACAGTGCTCCATCTCATTACCAGCCCAGTGAAATTATCCCAGGGCATGATGGGTATTTCTTATGTCTTAATTCACAAAAACACAGTTCTTTTTGTGAATCTTATTTCACAAAGAACATCTGATGGCCCTATCAGCACCAGTTTCTCAACTATATGTCGCATATTTAAACTTGATGCTTTTAGAGGTGATACAGATAACAAACTAAGTTCAGCTCTCCTGAATCAGAGTTTTGAGATCACTTATGTTCAGAACTCAGATACAGGTATAACAATAATATATTCAGTTATATGCAGTATATTAGGAGTTAATGGTATCCTAAATATTCCTGATGGTTTTGGCTCAGGGTTTGTGTTGATTTGAGTATATAACATAAAAGTGTTTCAAATTTAACGCCAGGGGGTGTGAAGTCGGGTATACCAGACCCACACCTAGCAGAAAGCCCTTATAATGCTCAGTATATGTATTACATGTCCAACTAAACCCTACAGATGAGGTAAGTGGACCTCAGACATGAGAATTTCACTGTTTTAAGGAATTAAAGCTGCGATATTCTCATGAAGGCCATGGCTCCTGTGAAATTAATTACTAAAACAAATAGTTTGGTTTATTTGAAATGGGCAAGAGGACAAGAAAAAAAGTCCTGCTTTTCTCACCCTGTCAACATGCCTTTAAATCCATAGCCAATACGATTATTGTTGATTTGGCTCGCTTTAGAGGTTTACTTCCTGCTGTTTCTGTACCACAGCACTAATGGAGAGTAGATGATGATGCTAGTTTTAGGGAACTGCTCTTCCACAATGAGATCTGACTTTACTACAGTCACTGTGTCAGTTATTTTGATCATTGTCATTGCTTTGCTTCTAGTGTAATTACCAGTACTTTACTGACTGTTGTGGGCAGAGAAAACTTGCCAGTAGCTATAGGCACACTTTGTGGGGGGATGGGCAATCCTGTGAGTTAGTAATTACCCTCTTTTCTTCTCTGACAGAAAAGACTCACTGGCTGAGAAATAGTGAAACTGAACAGATAATCAAACACTGATGGGAGGATTTAGTATAGTACAGTGTACTGTTCAATATTCACTCCTCCATACAAATATGCTATAATATAAACATACATATTTAAGGTTATTTTTAAGATTACAATGAATTTCGTATTTATTATTCATGATAATTTGTTGAATGTATGATGCCTTCCATTCATGGAAGTTAAGCGTTATGGTAACTAAATGTTTGGCATGATCATGCTTTCTTGCGCAATATCCCCATAAGATAATAAAAGTACTGTGTAGATGGATCCAGACACTAGCGTTTCCTCATATTCACGAGTGCATATTGTTCTTTGAACATGTGACAAGGCCAGGGTCTGACAACGCATGCTCTGTACGGAGCATAGAACAGCAGGCGAAATCAGAAATTGAAATTCATAACCACTGTTTTTCTCCCCTGTTGAAGGCATTGAGGGTTCACGCATGCTCTCTGCCGGCTATAACGTGGAGAAAGCAAATTAAGGTCTCGCTGCCCCCAATGCGCAAGCTCAGTATATTGGCGTGATTGATGTCGGTTTGGTGAGTCTGAGCTCAAGGGGTCGAATCAGCTCTTCAGCTGATTTTTACTGGGAGTGCAGCGGGCAGAACTTTGTGCAATACTGCTGGATAGAAATAGCTATTTCAGGCAATCGCCTTTGACAAAGAACGCGGAGGATGTCGGCGAATAAAGCCAAGAAAGTGAAAATGGCTACCAAATCATGTCCGGAATGCGATCAACAGGTGAGGAATTACACGTAGATTAAGTATATAATATACATTTTATTTTAATGCATCGGCATACAAAAATGAACGAAATGTCGCTTTTCGTGAGCGAACAAAAAGTTCAGTGCAGTGGAAAGGGGTTAGCGTAGCAATATTCATAATGAGGTTGTCCTCTGATGTATTTTACTTACTACGTTTAATGACAAATATTACTACTTGTTCAGTGAAATCGTGCTTAAAACTGACTTCATGTGTTGCTAGTTAGCTAGGTGGAATGTAGCCATTTCCTCCCCTCAGATACAGTGTAGCTGGTCTAGCTAGACTGTATTTACTAGCCAATAACAATTCTGTGTTTCATATTGTTAATGTAAATACTGGATCATGATAGTATCGCGACGCCTAGATATAGCTACACAGATGAAAATGTTTACTTTGCGGATTTTCGGAATCGGCTAAAGGAATTTGAGACGTTTAAATAGTATTTCATATGGCGATAGTTGAATTGCTTTCAGAACGTTTTTGTTCGCACGTTTGTTTTATTTACTTTGGTGTATAAAAGATAGATGTGATATTTAAATGTGGTCGGCCGAAACTATTGCCGTTTCTAGGTCGCTAAAGGCTGCCTTATGGTGAAGGTTACGGTTTTGGAGTTCATTTATGCATTTGTAGATAAATATTTCAAGTTACCGGTGTCGTTATTGGCACGTGTCCCAATTCGTAGCTGCTGCTGCTGCTGGACTGCACCAAGGATTTTCCACTAAATAGGAAATGTGGACGATAGCAGCCATGCAGTCTGTAATATTGTAATAAGCATTCTATTTTTATATGTAGCCACTATTTCCTGTCATTTATTAAATGAAATATTCCGATAGTTTGGAGGTATGGACATCAGCGCTAGTGTATCAACTTGAATGTATTTAAGAGCAACTGATGATGGTATTAACAGTGGGTTTCATTATGAAGTTTTCTTAACCTCACTTTTCTTTCATTTGATAGATTCCAGTTGCGTGCAAGTCGTGTCCCTGCGGCTATGTGTTCATAAGCCGAAAACTTCTAAATGCCAAACTAACCGAGAGGTCGCCACCAGTAATAGGTAAGGCCAGTTTTGACAATCCATGATATCTCTTAAGAATGCTTTCTGGAAAATGAATAAGAAATTACAACAACATCTTAATTTTTTGGAAATAATACTTAATGTCTCTTTTCAATGTTAAAATGTTAGTTTTGGTTTTGCTTGCCTACTGATCTGTCCTCGTTAAATTTCTCAGAAATGTTAGGTATGTTACAGACATGTTGTTAGCCACATGGCGTTTTACAGCCGTTGTCTGTGTTTGTGTACACGAGTTTGGGCCCGGAAAAAGTTAATATTATTTTAGAGTGTAGTTTATGGTAGATTGCTTAATGTTTATTAATAAGCTGTCTTAAATAATTAGGTGACTCATTCAAGTTAAACCTCCAGCAAAGACGTTACACACCAGATGCATTACTTGTTGTCAACACTAAAGTGATGTTAAGAATTCAGAAAGAAAAAATTACATTATTACATATTGTTGCCTTTACAACAGTTTTGGCTGTGTTCAATAGAGGAGACACAATGGCAATTTCCTGTTTCCCATTTTTTTTCTAAGCCTGTTTATGAAATATGACACCACTCCCCCATCCCCTCCCCTTCCCCTTTCACTATGAAAAATATGTGAGATGAAAATGACTGTGGACAACGAGGTTATAACGTTTTAGTTGCAGAATTAATTTTGTTGGTTGAAAGAGTAAGTACCAGGAAATGGTGGGGGATGGGACTCATTTTTAATTCCAGGCGGAAAAGCTTGTGCTCTCAGTTCTCTAAAGCATAGCCTGTCTCACTGAGGAAGCTAGCAGGGTTCATTCTTTGTTGTTCAATCAGTGGTGATTATTTATTCGCTTAAACAGCACACTTTGCTATTTCATGAAAGAGCATTGTTCTGGTCCCCTTGGTTTTTCTAGTTTGTGCACATCATTGAAGTCTTATTAACACTCATTAGTTGAACATCCTCTGGAGTTTGGTGTGATGGATAGAAAGGTGGGGGGTTTAAATATAGCACACGAAACAAATTATTCTGTATATAATATAATATAATATATAATAAATTATTCTATATATATTCTATTTATAACCCCACAAAGGATTCCTGTTTTGTGATAAGTTTGACGAGATCTTTAAGTGGATTACATAGAGGATACTAGAGCCAGCTCAGAGTACACTGTAGTCATAGATTATCAAGTCTTTGTGTTTATTCTGGTGTGGGTGGTTTCATCAATGTGCCCTCTGTTGTTGTAGCAAGTTGGCCTTTTATACGTGATTCATTTACTTTGACTTCCATTTGATATACAACTACATACTCAAACTGAATAAGTGTACTCGCACTTTGTTAGGTTGCCCTGGATAGGAGCATCTGAGAGATAACAAAATGCAGTGTGATCTGTGTGTGGAATATGCAATCACCAAAAGCTTGATTAATATTCGGCTGGTTAGTGAACTGTGATAACTCATTGGGAGTGTTCCTGTGAACATTTTGCAAACTGTGTGTATTAGCGGAAATCACGGCTGGAACGTTTTAACACCATAGTCCTCCGCAAGGCCTTCCTAGGGCTGTAAAGTTTTGGAAAATAGTAGGCTCTTTATTAATTTCTAATGTTTTTCACCTCGTTAATTTGCCATCGTATCAAAGCTAGTCAGAATGATTAAGCAACTTCCTGGGTTGGTGGCAAAGAAGAATGCTGGCTTTTCAATTGGGGAGGGATATCAGATTACAGCTCAGTGATTTAGATGATGGGTGTTTTTCGCTTAAGGAGAGGACTGATACCATGCTCTTAGCTTCACTTGTAGAACTGTGGGTGTCCATTGACCAACCTTTCTCTCATCACAAACCAAGAGTTTTTTTGTGATGGGGAACCCCCAAGCACCACAGCATAAAGTGAGGCCTATGTTACTCATTGTTAAAACTGTTTTACATATGCCTGCATGGACGTTCTCAGACATGAAACCTTTTTTTGAGTTGAAGTGCCATTACAGACTTTGGCCTCTTCAGTGGAACCACAATAGTCAGTCCTTATCTCTGAATAACATGTTTAAGCAGATGTTAAATTTATTTGCTTCTTAAACTATGTATTTTTTCCTTTAAATTTCAGGACACACCTAAAATTTTGCAACAAAATGGGACTCTCACTTGAATTCATCTCTGGAATTTAAGGACAAAGGGCAGAGTGGTTACACTGAATAGACACCCTTGTGTGTTTGAAGGATTCTTGTCATCAGCTAACTGATGGAAACTTTTGTGTGCTTGCCCATAGAAAGTACTGGGATGAGCATTTAAACTGTAGAACGTTTCATTCACACGCTGGTCATTTTCAAGAAATTAGCTGTAACTTTTTCAGTGCTCAGCTTGGAACCATGTACATTGCGTTGAGCGGTTAGGTGACTGGCAGGCAGAAAATAATTATAGTGTCCTGTGACAAATAATGCTGAAAGTAAAACACAAATGTGTACCGTTAAATTCTGCTTAGACTGAGAGTTTCTGTGAGCTCACCATTTCAGAAATGACCACAACAGTTCGTATGTAATTATGGTATGATGCAGACTTGCGTATAGATTTCCCTTACAGGACTGTTTTTTTTATTTTTGAGATGAATGGTATCTGGATTTATTTTCAATGCAGGTCAGACAGGAATATTCACACACGGTGATGGGGCTCAGCAGTTTCGTCACAACCTTGGGCAAATGTAATTAGTCATATCCCTAATCTCCTCAAAGAGATCTTTGTTCCTGCCAGGGCAAGAAATTGACAGGGCAGGAATTCCTGAAGCAACGTATAGCTGTGCAGAAATAAAATGGCTATGACACAAACAAGTCAAATCAAATCAAAGGAATCTTCTTTTAAAGGCCAGATTAATATACACTTACGCCTAAGCACGTTAATATGGTGCCATACAAAGTGAAAAATGGTGCTGTAAAATAAAGCTAATGGAGTCACTTCAGTCTGTAGTAAAATGCAATGTAAATGTTTTCAAGAAAGCAAAACAAATTCACAGGGAAAAGTAATGAACATAAAATTGACCGCACAAAATTGTTCCTGAAAAGACTAGTTGTGTAGCCTTTGAACGAGTTTGAATTTCTCTCTGTGTGATAGACTGATATTGCATACTTTGTGTTATTATTGGTCACTGTATCAATCGGTCAGTGCTTCTTTTTAAACTTGCACACTCAAGTGACTACTCTCTCAGGCTAGACGGACAGAAAACACCTCTGATTGACAGTCATTATGAAGGTGAAGAAAGAGTATCTTGGGAGAGTTTATTATCAGGTAGTGTAGGCCCCTTGCACTCTGGTTCTGACAGCATTCAGTGGTTAAAATGAGATGCCTTTCTTCTGTGCCTGCCTTTGTGTTCAGAATCGGTATGCCTATATAATAAAAACATGATGGGGAATTTCGAGAATTTCTTAATATTTTTCTGTAATCCTGATGACAGCGGATTTGGGTGTTGCCCACCCTCAGGAAGGAGGACATAAAGGCATGTTTACATTGAAAATATTTTTATATATCTATATGTTTCTGCCCACTATCTATAAGCTGTAGCACTGGGTGCATCAAATAAAATTTCTGAACATTCATAAGGGGTCTTAAGCCCCAGGGATCAGCTAAAATGTTTTGGAACAGAAAATGAGAGATTTTACATGCTAATGTAAAATATGCTTGGAAATATAATGCTTGAAAACATGTTTCTTTTTGCATATGTCGCTCAGCCTTTGTAAATATCTGAAACATAAGTCATATGTTCTCAAGATGTGGTCAGTCAGTGCTCTGACTGAATATCCTGAATGAGTTTTCAGACTTTTTTTAACTCCCCGTAGGTGATATGTCTGGGCTTGGGTGATCTTAGATGTAGTATGGTTGGGCATACCTCGAGGTCCAGATATTGTTAAAAAAAATTAACCAAGTTTTACTCTACCAGACAGGAGAGTAGTAATCCTGAAACTGAAATAACTTCACTTTTATGATCTGTAAAAGGCTGGGAGATGTTAACCCCTGAAAGGCGATTACCAATCTTTAAATCTTTGACGAGGTGGGTTTTAGTGCATTGTTAGCCTCTGCTATGTCTTGGATGTCATTTTGAAAAAGATTTTCTGGAGAAGAGGAAATGTCTTCCTTCATGTTTGTGGTGTATGTTATTTTTGCAGACAAATTGGATGCAAAGAGGAGGAGAACGGAACGAATCCGCAGAGAGAAAATCAGCTCCGCCTCAACCAATGACATGGAAAACAGGAGGAGGTCCCGCTCAAACAGCCAATCGGAGCAGATCCGCAGAGGAAGGGGGCGGCCAAAGACCACCACTCTCAAGAAACAGGAGGAGGAAAAAGGTATAGCTCTGTGCATATATTATGTCCTGATCCAAAGTAGATGTTCATGCATCTTTTTCTTCCACTCATTTTTCATTTTTGCATAATGATGACATTAATCTGAAAAAAAGTCAGTTGGTTATTTGAATTTCAAATTACTAATCAAATTACTGATTACTAATGGCAGTATTTTCAATCATTTCTTAAGATAATCATAAATGGACCGTCTCTGATGTTAAAATGTTTGCCGAGAAGGGTGTTGCCATAGATATTGGAATTGTCTGCGGATGCCCTCTGTCTGTCCTTAGTAATAATTAACACGGTATCGCCCACATGAGCAGAGTTTCTGCAGTTTTGTGTTCAGTGGTATCAGCAGAGAGGAATGTCTCTCCGGCCCTGGCTCCATTAGAGCAATGGCCTCAACTCCAGAGTCATCTGAGGAGACTGAAGACGTTTATCATTTCTAGATGACTGATTACATGAGTGTAATGTAATGCTCGTCAACCCCCAACACAAACACATACACAGAAGGCTCTTAACATGGAAAGCAGGCCGGGTGATAAGGTTGCTAATGTTGCAGTTGCAGCCCTGTGGTTTCCTCTGCAGGCTAGGGCTGTGAACCGACAATTACCCCAACAACACGCTCAGAACTTTGCTGTAGTGATGTAGCAACTGCGAGAACACATTTCTCTGACTGAGTTTACTACTTTTCTTTCTTTTGTATATGTGTACCCTTCAGGGAGGACGTCTTTGTGTGCAGGGTATTTATAGGATGGTGATATTTCTGTATTATATTGTCACATGATTTGTAAAGCATGGTGACAGAGGGGTGACTTGGCTTCCCCTTCCTGCGTCGGAGGGATTAATGATTTACGGATGAGCGTCCTCTCCAGTTTGACTGGTGAATTAATCATGATGTCCCTGGCAGTGCCTCCATTTTATCTGCCCAACTTCAACAGCAGGACCAATAAGAGAAGCTCGCGCTGAAAGCACCTGCTGACACAGAAATCAGGAACGACTCAAGATTTTCACTATGGCTCATGTGTCGAGCGTTTTGTCTTTGTTGTGAACATTGTCTTTTTCCCAATTGCTGTGTATATTGGTGACCCTGAAGCTCATCGGTTGTTGTGTGTCTTTGTGTGTGTGTGTGTGTTTTTTCCCCCCTTCTGCTCACAGAAAAACAAGAAAAAGAGATTGACATTTACGCCAACCTGTCAGACGAGAAGGCCTTCGTGTTCTCTGTGGCTTTGGCCGAGATCAACAGGAAGATCCTGGGACAGAGACTGATCTTGTAACCAGGATGCTGGGGGACGGTGGCAGTGACAGTGAGATGGCTTGGGACGGTCTGCAGGACGGTCCTGCGATTGACCGCGATGGGCCTGGCAGGGGTGTGTGGGAGGGGTGGAGAGAAAAGAGCTGTGATCAGGAAGTGCTTTCCATAGGTTGAGGGCCCTCCCCCTCACTGGCCCAAGCTGTGGCATGGCCAGAGGCGCATGGGACACCTATTGTTCCTTTGTGGATGATGTAGAATGAATCTTAAAACCCTTTCCTAACTAATGAACTCAAAATATATGGGAAATGTATGTATGTACATGCATACATAAACACACGTTTAAATATATAAAATATGTGTGTCTGTTTGTATGTATTTGTGTACATAGATTTCCTCTACTTTTTAAATATATATATATATGGATAGTTAAATGATATTTTATATGGTGGATACGAAGCATATTTCATTATGCCAGAAAAGGAGTCTCAAAACGACTGTTTTAAAAAGTGGTTCTTCTGTCTTGGAGTGAGGTGCACTGTTGGGGGTGGGGGGGGGGGGTGGACTCAGATCTAGTGCTGTAAGTGCACATTCCAAAATATGGGTGGTTAAATCATCTTCAGATATGTGGAGAAGAGCCATGCTTTTGAATCACATTTAGATTGGGGGGGGGGGGGGGGGGTATTCCTCAGACATTTCTTTATTTATTACCTATGTACCCTCTTAATTTAAGTTCAGAAGTGTTTAAAGTCTTTACCTTTATTTTGTAAAATATGTACTTTATATTCCAATAAATTGAATGCCAGTGCAAAAACAGAAACCAGTAGTTTTCAAAGAAAATCTGATCGCAGATCTATCTTGCCTCTCATTTTTTCCTGCTGTTAAAAAGAGCAAAGTAAAGTACCTTCAATAGGATAAAAGGTTTGTTCTTATCATGCTCACTTTAATTTCTTCCACATTCTGTTTTAAAGGAAATTGCAAGTGCTTTGACTTTCAGACAGTTAAAAGATGTTATCTGTAAAGGAACATATGACAATGCTCTTCTGACATTGTGCATGTTTTTTTTAAACTAGTCAGACAAATGAAGAATGCAGGGAAAGGGATTATAGGGACCCTTTGTATTGAATCTGGCCTTCTTTGACCTGCTCACATTTAATGGAAACACAGCACGATCTGAAAGATTTCAGATGGAGTCTGGCTGGAGTTTGTAGATGGCATAAACCATGAATTGTTTGTAGCGTTTGGCCAGGGACTAATCTGGCATCCAAATTAAAGTTTAAGATGTAGAACTATTCAGGAAAATTGTATGCAAAGAGGTTGTTCTCTCTCTGCCTCTTGGAGCGTCAGGAGCGTCATTGACAGCTCTCCTTCCTGATAAACTCTTACTGTGTCTGCAGTCAGATGGACCCATCAGCGGTTCTTAACAGTAGTGTATCCAAACTAAGGTACAAAGCAATTAACGAAGTACACATCACACCACTGATAACAGTTGCCAAAGTACAGCATTTGACTGTGGCAAACATATGACTGCTTGTACTGTGAAATATTTTTCCTTTACAATAGCAGTTATATGAGCTTTGTGAAATCATCAAACAACTGTCTGATAGTATTTCAGTTTTGTTTAGCATAGCATTCTATAGTGGTATTGTCACAGAGCACCTTTTACAGCACAAGGAAAGTCTTAGAAAAGCTAAAACATGAAACTGATCAGAGCCACTGTAAAAAGGAGATTAAACTTCAATTGTTCCAAAAATATATAAATACAATAGTATTATATGAATGACAGGAAACCTTATGAAAAATTACGGCAAAACTAAAACTAATTAAAGGTTAGTGATAGGTTACTAGAGCAACAGAAATATGACAGAACAGTTCTGTATTTATTGGAAACTGAAATAATTAGACGAAACCAAATGATATAAGCATCTAAGTAACAGTATTACATGGACTGTAGTGCTTTAGTGATGCTCATATTCAGGTCATCTTGGATATCTTACATTTTACATGTCCATATGGCTGGATCTTAAATTATGAATTAACTGTGGCTTTGTCATGGGTACCACAGCAGAACCTTACCTAGCCTTAGACCTGGCAACCTTCAGATTACATCTCCAATGCCATGCTGTGTCCACTTTAGCGAAAGCTGACTGAACAGAGGGGTAATGGGTATGAAATGCAAACTGATCATTTTTCATTTCAGCATCGAGTGTTAGCAAGACCTCTCGATCGTGTCCCTGAAATCTCCACGGAGGACGAGGCCCTGTTCTCTGGTGTGGGAGGGTTGCTCTCCACTCTCCCCAGAGAGCTCGGAGAGTAAAATCCAATGCTGATTCAACAGCTCCCCCCTCCCCCCTTGGCCTTAATCCTCTCTGCCAATAGAGACGCAGTCAATCGCATGCTTTTTCTGGGTATTACCACTCAGTGTTTCATTACTTCTAGTGTTTCAGTAATCTCTGCTAAATTTGTCCGACATCTCAGCAGTGAGAGTCTTGCATCCTGCCAGCAACTTCAGATGTGGCTTTAATCGTAATGCACCTTGAAATAGTGTGAACGTGTAGACCTTGTGTGTGCTTGTTTGTGTATGACTGACATAGATCAAGGTGTTTGATATCCCCGTGTGAAGATCTATGGGTGCTAACGGAACTAGCGAAGGGTGTTGGCAGCCCTGATAACGACTACTGTTTCACATAGTGGAGAAGGGTGGGGTGGGGTGAGCTGGGTGCTGGGAGACATGCACAGCAATGGTTGAGTTACTAATTACCTGTTACTAATTATAACCAGGAGATTGTGGGGCTGATTGCAAGCCACTGTTATATATGCCTGAGCCTGGTGCGTGAATACCTGAATTGCTTTGATAAAAAAATTCCCAGTTGTATAAAAGAATATGGAAAACTCTAAGCTCTTAAAGTTGCCCTGACTAAAACCATCTGCTAAGGAAATGAATAACCTGGATGTTATACTGACAGAAATGGAAATTCTCTGTACAGGACAAGTGGACCCAGAATCTGTGTGCTCCAGTTAACATGTACTGGGAAGAAGAGGAGAAATGGGCACTTGCAACTGCTGAGTGGAAATCAGAAAAAAAAGACATAGGGTTTTTTGCTTTAATATTTTTGTTTACTTAAAGGGTCTGCTCCATGATGTCCTGTGATGTGCTGTTTTTCTTCTCTCTGATTCAATTTTCTCTTCCTGCCCAGGAATCACAGCGTAGCAGAAATGAGCTTCAGGCCCTGCTGAAGGCGGCTAGGAGGGGGGAATTCCTAGAGGAATGCTTTTTTGGCAGGGCTTCATTTGCATAGGGTGGGGCTCCTTAATTTCCATCTAGGGGATCCCCTGTATGCGCTGGTTTTCGTTTCGACCATTTGAGCTGTCAAACGATCTGTGGTATGAATCAGCCATCGACTATAAACTCTCTGTATGCGGTATGCGTATTTAAGGACTTGTCAATTGGATCAGTGCCTAGAGAAGATAAACAATTTGACATGCACTTTGGTTGTTCCTTTAGAAGGAGGTGATATTATTCTAGGGTGATTGATTGATTTAATTGATTGAATGATGACTGACAGGCAAAGGGACCCACACTGGAGTTATAATTGTGGATACCTGGTACAGTTTTCAATCACTGACCACTTCATTATTGCAGTCAACAGGAAGTGATTCAGATCCAAACTATGAAAATATATTTTAATTTATTTATTTATTCATCCTTTATTTTACAAGGAAAAGGTCCAATTGAAATATAAAATCTTTTTTTGTGATGGAGTCCTGTCCAAGAGACTGTATCAGTTCAAGGATTTTGTCACATGTATCACTAACCCTGAGTAATTAATATTTATTTTTTATTAACTATGCTCGGAAAAGAAGCAGGAGGCTAGTAAAGAGTAACACATTCAGTTGCAGTCAGCACAACAAATATTTTTGGGGAACATACATCAAAAACTCAGAATACAGTTGTTTCATGTAAAGCCAATAAAAACTACAGATTGTGTGCCAGTTGCTCGAACTGCTCAAACAGAATATGACAAGCTTGAACCCTGGAGATACCCTTGTGCCTCTCCGTCTCGCAGTAATACAGTTCAGGTGGTTATATGATAGTGATCTGACGTGGATGGTCCCGTCATGAATGCATTTGGTCATGAGGCCTGTATTCTTCAGTCAAGCTTGAAACTGCTCCGGCCACGGATATCAAACACATGGCAGCTGAAACTGAAGACAAGACGTAAACTAATGCGTCAAAGCTGCATTCATTTCAAATTAACTCAAAACACAAGATCACGGAAACACTTGAATGCATGTTTTCAATTGCCTTAATTGACTGAGAGGTTAGCTGGAATGGAAACCAACACACTAGAAGACTCTCCAGCTCTGAGTTTAGGCAACCCTGCCACAGCTGTTTCTTTCCAGGCCTACTGGCTGTCATAAAAATAAATAAATTTAAAAAAAAAAATTCCTGGATTCTCATTCTACATCAGAGAGTCAATTTGTTGATCATGTTTGACAGTCAAAACAAGATCTTCCTCTCAGCCATAGGTATGTTTAGAATATCTATTGCAGCAGCGAAAGGATGCATCTGTCAATCTATCAACTATCTATTAACTATCAGTCAAACAATAAATGTTCAATCAAAAAACAAGCAAGGCATCAACCTAATTTTATATGAAGCTTGGAGTCCTTGGAGTCCTTCACAGGATATAGATGTCTCCCATTGCTGACTTTTGTCAAATGATTTTAATGGCATTGTAAAAAAAAAAAAAAAAAGATTGAGGAGTACTAGAGTCAGGTTTCTCTGAGTTACGATGTCTGACATTGTGGACACTCGCCACAGCACTGTATTGTGAAACCCCATGTGGCAGTTGTCTGAGGATACTTGTGCGATGTGACACAAGAGAGCTCCGTGTTGTCACTGTGTGGCGTGTTGGACAGATAGCGAGAGGTTTGCCTCTACAGCGGGCAGACAAAGAGACCAAAGCAAGAGCATTGTGGCCCAGCCGGCTCACGCTGTGTGCCTATCGCACCCCGCCTGAACGCCGGGTCTAATTACGCTCATACCTCTGGGGAGAAATCGGCTGCTCCAAGATTCCTGGGTTTATATCTTAGGTTACAGGGAACAAGGGCATGAACAATGCTGCGAGCTGGGGCCAAATTTCCGAACAAGAAAGAGAGAGCGAGAGAAAGAAATGGAGTTTTTGTATAAACTCAGCAGATGTTCCTATAATTATATTGCTCCAGTTCAGGACAGAAGTTTCCATAATAGCCTTTTAAACATGTAGGCCTAACAGTAAGTAGGTCAAAGAATCTCATTAAGATAATTTCAGTTAGGAAACTCAATGCCACGGTTAATATAGCTGTCATTAAAATGACTCTTTTAAATGCTAAAAAAATGTAACTATGCAGTTTTATCTATTTATTATTATTACTTTAAAATTTATATTCATGCAGCTATTACCATGTGTGTCTACTGTCTGGCTGAATACATTTAAAAATTCTTAGCTCTGAAGTAAAGTCTGAATTTGTCTGCTGAGAGAGAGTTATTATTCCAGAGGGTTCTCATATAGAACTCCCTCATTCTGCCAGATAATATCTGACACTTGGTGTGTTTCCGTTTGTACTGTGCCTGTTGCTTAGCAACAGAAAGGAGTTCGTTCTGTTTTGTGTTAGAGCACAAATGTTACAGATGTCTGCTGTTGTCAGTTAACGAAGGACACCGTATCCCAGTTTATGCTGGGATATTGAACCCAACTTTCTGCACTCTTTTCAACATTAAGCAACATTATCTTGCAAATGCTATCTTGCAAACAGCTCTAACTTTTTGTAATTGTTTTGGGCATTTTATCATTTGTTTAAAATACCTGATGTCATGTATGCTATTGAGGGAGCCAGGATATATTGCTAAAATTATATTGATTGGCAAATATACATGAAAAATGTTACTGTTTTTTTTATATTATGTAACATATATAATACACTATGTGGACCTATGCAGTACATACACTTGCACAAATGAGCAAGTTAGACATTTCATTTATTAACCAGAAATGTTGAAGTTTATATTAAATAAACTTCTGTCTACATGTGAAATGACTGTTACAAATGGATGTTACAGTAATCTTTATTCATGTATTTTGGTAGATGCTGTAGATCCAAAACCACCTTCACGGTTAATGCAGCTTGATGCAGTGGCTATATATTGCTGGATCAACCAGAACCAGAACCACAACAGCATAGGTGTATATTAGCCAGAATTAGGCATCAAGATGACAAAATTAACAGTGACAGGGGTGGCACTGTAGAATTGTGGTAAGGAGCAGGATTCATAACCAAAAGGTTGCCAGTTTGATTCGCTGCTGATGGGGCACTGCTGTGGTACCCTTGGGCAAGATAGTTAACCCCGAATTGCCTCAGTAAATATCCAGCTGTATAAATGGATAACGTAAAATTGTAACCTGTGCACGTCGCTCTGGATGAGAAAATGCCTGTAATATAATATAATGTAATGTGACAATTGCCAATCAATCGGTTCTTAAAAGCAGCTGAAGTGAATCTAGAACCTAGCGATAATTAACAAAAGTAGTGTCACCTGGTTGTGTTTAACAGCGCCAAACAGTGACCTATGAGACCAGTGTTATCCTGCACCATGCATGTGGTGCTTGTGTAGGATGTGTGGGTGTCCAGAGCCTGTGTTGGCCTGTATGTGCCTGCCTCAGAGAGCTGTCTGTTGTCTGTATGGAGAGCCAGTTAGTGGAAAGGTTAATGGATTAGTCAGAAAAGAAGCAACTGTCCAAAGTTTACACAGTCGTATTCATACATTAGCTAGTTAATGTGTGACAGATCAGTTAGATCAATTCCCGCTCGCTAGCTGTCTTCAGCAGCTGTGTATGGGTGAAATTCACATTATATCATAATTCGAGTCCCATAGCAACGGCGTAATTAAACCTATTCAAATATAAAACGGAGATCACTCTTAGGGCTACTGTAATTTCACAGGAAAAATAATAAATAAATCAATGAATTAGTCAATTAATCAAATTTACCTCTTGCTAGAAAATTTGCTACTTTAATTTTGCAAATGAATTGTCACAAAGTACTGAACAGAACACATTTTCTGCCCAGAAAGAACAGAAGAAACAGAAAGATCAGAGCTAATTTGAATCTTTCAGGAGAGTCATTGGTGAGGTACAACACCAAATTAAATCTAAATGGATTTTCTAGATGGCTTCAGTGTGTATGCAATGCCAGGAACTGGTCCCAGTGTTCAGTATCCCGATGTTCCATTTGCCCACGGCATTGACGGAGGCAGACGGATGAGAAGCGAACGGTATGGGTCCCGGATGAAACGGTGTTAGGCCATGGACAGCTAAATCTCCGTGGGCAGATCGATAGCAAAAGGAGTCCTTTAGAATCAAAGTTATCCTGGCGGTTGACTATTTTCCTCCAAACTCGACAAAACAGTAAGTACGTGACATCACTACCGAAGAGGAAGACTCATAGTCCACCTTACAACAGCACTGTCGCCAGACAGATGGCGCTGTGTCTCACACCGCCACAACGCACGGTATAATCAATTTAAAAGTAACTGTAATCATGTGTAACCAGGGGGGAGGACAACTGTGGGTTTTAAACCGCGGCCATCACAGTCTCCACGGCAAAATGCACAATGCAATTACAGTAAAAGACAGATCTCCATCTAAAGGAACAACACATATATTGTTCAATATATACACTGTTCAATTACAACATCTAACAAAATAAGTATAACAAGACGACTTTAGATTCCAACAATAAATTGTCAGTCACGCATATATATGAGGGGAAAAAAGTATACTCTGCTTGAGTCTCCAGGGGATCAGGTCATATTCTGTAGCCAACATTCACATGTTAAACCAGGCTGTTGAACTCCGCTACTCGAGTTGATATGAGCAAGCCCAGACATAACGTCAGTGGAACTTGAATTTCTTTTAACGTACAAGATGTAACACAAAAGCCACAAATGCCTATGTTTCCCTGGTGTTATTTTAGGCTTAAAATAAATTCGGAAACATTCTAAAAAAATACTCTTTTAGCTGAGTTATCCGTATTTATATGGAAGGCGTTGTGTATAATTATTCACTCCGAGATATTTTGTTGGTTCAACTTTTGCTTGCAGTCCACATTTTCACCGTTAGGGGGCAATCAGCTAACGCAATCTTCAGGATTGCTGGGTTATATCAAAATTGTATTCCTGCTAAAACGAAGTGTTCAGGTGAGTTTCTTCTTATTGAATTCTCGTTATTCTCAATTCTCAATGCTGTAATAAATAAATGTGTTAACTGTTATTAGTCTACCAAAAGATATATGCCCTTGTTTGTGTATACATTTTACTTGAATGACAGGCAAATAATGATTAAATAAGACCTGTAAAAACACATGCAGGAGAAATGTACAAGAGAGCTGTATTTGAGGACGATCACAATGTAAAGGATAAAGTTTTTATTTCAATTTTATCATCAGCTCAGTTTTTTATGTTCCAGCACTTCATCCGTCCTATCAACTCTGACCCTGTTTGTGCTCCTGGTACTGTTGGCCCACAAGTTCACTTGGGCAGTCTGACTAAGCAACGGAAGCCAAGCATACTACAATACATCAGTGACTAGAACACAGAATAGGAAATGCCTTAAAACTCTGTCCTTGCAATAAAGACAATATCAGCATTCGCTGTTTGCTTCTGTTCACCCTTTCTGCCTCCCTCTCTTTCCATCCTTCTCACAGGTTGTTGCAGACATGCCTCAAACTCTCTGTCCTTCTTGCTGAAAAAGGTAATACCAAAATTGTCTTTCTCTCTCCCTCTCTCTGTCTCCCTGCCCCCCTCCGTGTGGCTGCAGGCTGTTGATGGGTACCCTGTCTCAGTAATAACACATCCAGAGATTTCAAATTGGGTTGCTCTTTAGAATCCATTCACTGTTTTCACCCCGGAGATGTTTTCCTACCAGAATTCATCTGCCATTAGTGTGTTACTGAACGAGCCGGAGCAGGCAAACGTGACCACCTCACTGCCAGTCTGAAAGAGGAGGGTATATCTTTCCACACACACTCAGTCAGTTACTCAAAGATGATTCAAACATAATCTTTTAAACATAAAGAAGGTTCTCACATGTGGTGTGAGACGATGGTTCGATTTCAGAACTGTATTACAGTCAAGAAGGATAAGCAATGGCATTTACCATTTGTATGACTATATATCAATACTTTTAACCACTTGCTGGAAAATACACAACATTATACAAGCTGATAATCTGGTTTTGTCCCTAAAAAACTATAAAATAATATAAAAAAATCTAATCAATATCCCCCAGTTCCTTTTGGTGTATGTGTGCTTTATATGTGTATCACAGCACAAAAAAAGTTTTTTACTTCCATAATTTTAAGATAAATAGCTTTCATTTTTCAAATAATTTCAGTGTTCCTTATCAACAACTTTATGTGTCTTACAAGGAGTAACAAGAACACAAGAATCTTTTTAATCAATGAAATTTAATTGACTAGAAAGCATGTATCTCTAATGGTATTGTGAAGAATGGGCATACTTCAGCACAACAAATCATATCTGTAAATAAACTGAAGTTTCGAGTTTTGTGTTCATTGTTTTTTAATCTCATTCCCTATCTCTCCTTTGTTCAACACAGTAATACTGTTTTCTAGGGGAGCCAGTGGCAAACACGACCACTATGTCGCTAAAACGTTGCTGAAAGGCTTCTACCTCTGGGCACAGCGACACACATCAGGTATGTCCCCACAGGTGTTTTGGCTTGTAGCAGGTTTGTGTTGCTGGGTTTCTGAAAGCTGCTTTCACCATTGTACGGTGGCGTGTTTTTTTTTTTTTTGTGGCCATTGTTCTTGCTGGGCTCACAGATACAGAAACATGATCCTATAATGTTGATTCAGGGACACAGACCCTGTAGCCATCCTGTACACCTCTGTAAAAAGGAATGACGATCTGCAGGATGCTTTTGTAGCTTTGGGCAAATAGCAAATGCAGCTTTAAAATAAATGGAAGAGAAAAGAAGATATAATCAGGATTGTTTGCCTTCCTGGTCAGATTACAGGGAGAAGAGTGGGTCACCTCTTCTGTGGACTCTACTTAAGAGTAGAGTTTGAAGTGAACATCAAAGGGCAGGTTAAGGTACAATTCAAACACTGCTCTTTCTGGTGGATAACTGCTGCTCCTCAGCAAAAATACAAGAAGACACTGAAACTTCTGCAGGCTCATCGTTACAGTGTGAATTCTTCAATAGGAATGTGGCCAATATTGAAAAAAGTAAGTGGTGACAGTGAGACTATGATTGAGCATCACAAAATCATAAAAATAGAGATAGTATTTTCCTTGTAGGTGAGAAGTTACATGCCAACACTATATGAAATGAAGAAGGAAATTACTTTAATATATAACACGTCTGACAGGTTTGACTGAGCTGCCTATGAGTGTTATCAGGGCAGCCTGATATTTTACGATTGTTGCAGCAAACACTACAATATTATCAAACACACTTATATGCCACATGGGATGTACACACTGTGAGCATGAAATACAGTAAAATACAGCCATAAGGAGGAAAAACATCCCCCTTTACCCTCGTCTCTGCATTCTTTGAAGCAACATATGCCAAAAATAGCTGAACCAAGTCGTTCACCATTCATACAAAGGGGAACTGAAAAGCTGTTTATCTGTAAAGGTGGTGAATGTTCACTCGGTATATAATTACCTTACTGCAAATGTCAGATGAATGCAGTTTTATTTATGGAATTTTTTTTTTTATTAATGTGACAGGGCATAACAACATGTTCTCACTATTAGCTAGGACAGTGGGTAATAATGATGCATATACTGACATAGGTGAACAATAAAAAATAAGGAGGATAAAAATATTCAGAATATTCAGAACTGGTTGACCTACGAAGGTGATGAATTCAGGAAACAGTTGATTTGCTGTTATATTATAAACGCAAGACACCAGGCTGACAACAACGTCAGTCGGGCGTTGTTTTAGAGAGCAGTTGTTAAAAACATAGAAAATACATTACAAAAATGATTACACCCCCCCCCAAAAAATGTTTATTTCTTTTAAACATGCATTTTATTTATTCAATAAAAGGCAAAAACATCACAATTAGGTGGATGGCTTTATTCAAATAATGCCATAATCCATCACTGTAATAATACCCTTATGACTCATGATGGTGCTGTAACACCATGCTATGACCCATGCATTGCTCTTTAATTTTCCACAGGTAGGATTTCAGTTAGCCTGGCCGGTTGATAACAGATGTTTCCATTAGCTATCCTGACAGTGATAGAAAGCTGCAAAACCCCAGGGGCAGAGAGAAACACTTGCTCTGCAAACAGCAAGATCACACACTTTCAAAACCAAAACCAACAGTGTTTTCTCCATTTACTCAACAGCCTGTTTCTTCATAACAGGCTCGTCCCTCATCATTGCTGATAAGTGGTTGTTCCTGAAAATTAAAAAGATGTCCGAGGAGTCCAGGTACTTGGCCACAGTGTTTCCTTTTGGAAACAAACACATTTCTCACATATTCACACGTTATTTTGTGGCCTTGCATCCAAACTCCCAACATAAATACGCTTTTGGGAAATCTGCAAAAAAAAAGGTACACCAGTGCCTATCTGTTCCTTCCCCCAGTGTCTATCTCAGGTGTGTAGTTGCATGAGATGATGGTTTTGGGATTGTTACATTACATATTACATTACATTCACTGAGCAGGCACTCTTATCCAGAGCGACTTCCAGCACAAGAACAGAAGTGTATCCATTCAAGCTGAATGAGCAGCATTAAACAGCATTAAACTGTCCTTCACTGTCCTTCACAGGTACTGCTGAGTCTTCGGGCATAACTGACCCACTGGCTAGGAATGGGGTCTTCCTCGCACTCGTCTTCACGCTCCTCGTCGCTGGACGCCTCGTGCACCGGCATGGCCGCCTCGTCCTCATCGGACCCGCTCCCCCCGGCGCCGAGCCCCTGGTTCCGGGCCATCTGTGCGGCCTGGCCCTGCAGGCTGTAGTAGCAGGGCAGGCAGACCCGGACGGGCCTGGACGATATGTTGAGGATGATGGCCCTCCCCCTGGAGCAGGGCCCGCAAACCACAAAGCCGCACTGTCGGCAGTGGTGGCGCCGCTGCGCCATGCCGAACCGGCCGCGGCAGCGCATGCAGACGGCGACGGTCCGGAGCGGGACCCAGACGGCGGCGAAGCCGGCCCTGGGAGGGCGGCCCACAAGCTCCAGACGTTTGGCCCGGCACTCCCAGATGTGCTCCATCCAGGCCCGCTTCTCCTGGGCCGAGGTGGCCGACACGTAGAAGGACTTGCGCGGCGTGCGGACGAGCCAGCAGTTCCTCATGCCTGGTCCGTCCGCCGTGTCCTCCAGCGCCAGTTCCTCCAGCGGCACCACCTGCTGGTTGGCGTACCAGCGGCCCAACAGCACCACACTGCCGTACACCAGGATGTCGTCGAAGAGGAAGAAGACCTTCAGCTGTGGGCTACGCCTGCAAAGCTTCAGCAGCTGCCCCTCCCCCACCAGGACCCGGCCCGGCTTGGCCAGGGGCTTCCCCGAAACGCCAAAGAGGGCCTCCACCTCCAGGATGCGCTCTGTATTCTCCTTTGTGAGGGTCAGCTGGTCCACCATGATGAGAAAGCTTAATGCTGCAATAAATAATACCAATAATAAGAGGAATAAGACCGTTCACAACCACAAGATAACATTGATGGCCACATATGAATCAAACCAAGATAAATAAACTAAGCTATGTTATTTTTACTGACTTTAGAAGCAAATATGTTTTAAACATTACATTTTAACTTTAATTTAGTGTTACCATGAAAGTGCTACTGTGTAATTTTTTTTACCAATTTATCAATCAAGCTTACTAAGAAAAGTTTGTTGAACAGTAAGAATTACATTAATACATTATCTGATTGAACTCATCTTTCATGTTCGCTGTTCACTGATTTTTAGAGGAGTATGTCAAAGCCCAGAAATAAGAGGTCATTTGGTGTACAAAAGCACTGTCTTTGTAGAATAGATTTGCTAGCGTTACAATAAGCACTCTCCCTGCTGATGAGGACCCCACTGAGGTCCTTTTAGCAAATCACTCTCAGCTAAATTGCCTCTTTTTCCTTATCACACAGAGAGGGGAAAGCTAGCTAGATTTTTTTCCCCTGCTGCTGCCCCTGTGAAATGAGAAAGGATTTAATGTGGCCAGTCTATCTTAGACTGTCTTATCTGGCTAAGAATAGGGATTGTTAAAAACACATCCTCTACTGTTCTTTTTTTTGTTTAATTGTATGTTACACAGAACAAATCATCAAAATCTTAATGAAAGTAGAAACATACTTATTTCAGATTGTATAGACCAGACCTACATGCAGATGATCCTTGCAGCTGCAGCCTCCAGAAAGTTGATGGCCACACTTCCCTCAGTAGACGAAATCAGTTCCTGCAATGAAGATTAAGATGCTTTTCTGTGTAGTGGCAGTTTGGTCCTGTTGTGACAATAAGTATGCTTGTCTCTGTAGTGATGGTTACGTCCTGGAGTGACAGTGAATACGTTTGTCTCAGTAGTGGTGGTTAGGTCCTTGAGTGAACATGAATTCACTTGTCTCTGTAGTGGTGGTTAGGTCCTGGAGTGAGCGTGAATAAGGTCCTTTCAGCTGTGGTGGTTAGGCCTTGGAGTGAGCGTGAATATGTTCCTCTCAGTAGTGGTGGTTAGGTCCTGGAGTGAGTGTGAATATGTTCCTCTCAGCAGTGGTGGTTAGGTCCTGGAGTGATGGCAAAGAGGGGCTGTTTTCCTGCAGTGAGCACCCAGCATTCACCGCTGTTTTGACCCTCCAGCCGATTCAGGCAGTTTTAGGAACGGAAATACACACAGTCGCTCAGTTCCTCGACCCAATAGGAACAAACACTCAAGCGTCTCCTTTTAAGGGGTGTGATTAAAGTTTCCAGTAGGAGAAGGGGAGTTCTCATGGAGCTTGACCAGTCAGTTACAGACTGCTGTGAGAGGCGTCAATTAAAACCCACACACCTGTTACAATTTTCCACAAAACTGGAGTGACTTGTCCTCCCTCTTTTTACAACCAAGATTTCAGCAAGATAAAAGCACTCCGGTTCCTTCCTGTTCCTGAATTTCCTCAGAAGACGTACAGCAGTTCCAGTGTCACATCAGGATTGTGATATTATATGGGCAAATCCATAAAGGGTATCCATTAATCATGTACCACAACGAAATGACAAACCCATGATGTGAAAGGCCTCAAGGTGGTTATGTGAAAACAACAGGGCCTGGTTGGATGAACCAGCCAGATCTGGGGATCGCAAGCCCCAGGAATTGCTAGCATAGCTGCTTCTCAGAACAAAAGTGCACTTTAAAAAGATGCTCAGCACACTTGAAGAACAGATTCATAATTTCTACACAGAACCACAAAGAGCCATGATGCTGATGAATGTTTTATAAGCAGGAGTGTCATTAGTCTGGATCATTTTCAGTCTATACCTCTCTCATCTGCCTGAATTCTGCTTACAATGACTGTTTTGATGTGCTGTGTTCGGCTTACAAATATGCACATCATGAGTCTGTCATTCATGACCCTGCAAGGTAGATGCAGGGGTGGATGCTTGAATTCGGTATGAATAAGTGAGGAGGGATACGGTTGCCATGTCCAACATACATAATGGATGCCTTTCTTTCTTTCTTTCTCTTTCTATATGGGGACAAGAGGCATTGTATCCACCTCATGACTACATTACAGTCAGTAACATTATAGCTATGGCAGGCTGAATGGATGAGGAGCAATTTGTAAGTGAAACTTCAAAAGGTTTTTTCTTGGAAATTGGGCTGGTGCTTTTGGGACACATAGGTAATGCCCTTCTGATCACAGCCAGACCTTTTGTTCTCCTCTGGTAATTTTCACGATGTCAGAATTTGCCAGTGCGATATGCCTATCAGAATAATCTCCTACAATTGAATCTTGAAGACAACTTCTATATTTCTCGTCACTGGTGTTTCAGGAAGTTTCATTTGTATCATTGCTGCTTTGTTTTTCATACCCACACCCATTGGCTGGGGAAGAGTGATTCTATTGAGTCTGAAAGCAGCAGGCAGATACACACCCGTCTGTCCCTGCAAACTGCAGAACTACTTTTATTCATCCTCTGAACTGGAAACAAACTGTAAACCGGAACACGATGCAATTAATTGGCTCAGCAGATGCCAGAGTAGCTAGCATGCTAACCATTTATATGGCTGGATGTTTACTGCAGCAACTTAGATGTTTTGCGTCTGAACAGGAGTACTCCACCTGAGATGCAAACCCTCCACCGTCTCACCGCTGGTCTAGTTCTCCTGCTACTGCTGCCCATGTTGTGCAGTACAGCAGTTCCCTTGAAAAATGGAGTATTATTGCATGCCTTGTCATTTTCTCATCTGTGACATGATATTCTGAAAGCACCTGTCTTGGCAATTTTGCAAAATGAAGTCTGGCCAAAGATACTGTATGTACTGCAGAATGCTATTACCTGTAAAACACCATCTTATATATTTCTCCTTAATATCAAAATCTGGAAACACAGTTAAGCTCATTAAGAAATGACTGAGATCATGTCAAAATGTTAAGATAATACGTGCTTGAAACTTATTTCAACCAAGCTCTCTCCATCTGTCTTTTTCGGAAAAGTTTTTAAAAAATATCTGCTTGTGAGGATGCTTGTTGGGGTTATGCAAGCGGAGGTAGTGACTGGTTGAACAGGCTACACCAGCGGGAGATTTAGCAGATGCTTCCCCCCTCCCAGTCCTCCCACAGTGAGTGACCTCTGGGCCCATCTGAAAATAGAAGGGAGTTTACACAGTGAGGTAAAAGTGACAAGCTATACTGCAGTCACTCTAATTGCTGCCCTGAAGGAAGCATGTGTTATTTGGCATTTTTAACGGTATTCTTTAAAGAAGACTGCCATTTGCGTAACTGTCCCTGAGCAAAGACATAGGTTAAAACGTTTCAGCTACTCGCACCTATGTATTTATGTATGTGGTCAACGATTGGAAAAAGCACATTGACACATCATATTGATATTAGTTACAAACTGGCCATGAACATGGAAATTTGAATTATAAAGGGGTATCTTATTTTGTCATTGCATGCTATTTGACGTCTTATATTAGTGGGGTTTGATGCAGTAGACAATGTGCACTTTTAGTTCAGAGGAGTAATTTTGCGCATGTAGAAAATGACAGTGTCTTATCCTTTGCAAACAGATGTTGACCTCATCGCATCCATGCATGTAAAGTACTTTACTTCACTTTTAATTTCAGGCTCTTCCCTGTTGAAAGAATCCCCCTTGCCCCTCTCTGACAGCATTCCAACTGCACACTGAACAATTTTGTAATTAAGGAAGCCTGTGATGCAGTTTTACGCAATCTTAACGTAGCATGGAATGCAGACCGGTGTCCTGTAGATCTAGCGTACGCGTTTACCTACCTACCTGCCTCACTCTGCATTCAGAGGAAGCTGTTAGACAAAAGCCTAAAGTATCTCAATACAGTAGGACAACCAAAAGGAAGTCATTTAGATAAAACAGACAAGGAATTATGTTGTAAAAAGCTTTAAATTACGAGACAGATAGAATAAAGAAAAGGGCAAGGGACAGTGTTTAAAGTTGCCCAACACCCTTGTTGAAAATTAGTTCTTTTTTTTCCGAGGAAGATTACAGTTAGTCATGTAAGGGCTCTTATATCAAGCTGACTGGTAGGAGCTCCATTACGGCAGGACAAATTCATAATTTAGTATTGCTCAGGACAGACATATTACATCTATCCATACTACTCTGACAGGTCCTCCCACTGAGTTTGCATAAGAAGAACAAAATTAGCACTCTGGTACAGGAGAATTGATGCTTTATTATTAATTCATAGATGCTTCCTTTCTTGAAGAGTCAACAAAGACAAGTCCTCTTCATTATTCGTCCATTCACCAGTCCAAGATGTCTCTTTTTTTCACAAAAGCAGAGGGCCCTTTAAGATTCTGGTGAAGGGAATACCTAAGCAAGTATGTTCTGCTTATGTTTCATTCCCATTGTGAACTAGTGTGTTAATGATTTTCACTGGTGCCTCACATCTCTGATTGGTTGAGGGATGCCCAATGAGTGTTCAGGATTCTACTTGTATTCAACTCTCATGTTAAATTGATAGGCCTGGTCCTAATGACCTTGACATTGTGAATAGTTAGGTCGATGTACTAAACTTTAAAGACCGGAGTCTGGATTCGTATTTAGAAACGCTCAATAAAAATGGCCACAGGTGTCCATTGCAATCTGATAACATTTTGAAGCTCTGAAGGATCTGACATGATAAATGGGCAATTCTCAGCTGCCTCAGCCGTACTTTCTCTCTCGTTCTCAGTGCATCAGTGTTTCCAGTGCTCACCTGGTCAGATTCACAAAGCCTTTTGCGCTAGATATCTGGAGGAGTGTTGGCGACATAAAAGCATGCAGCTCTCTGTGATAGTCCCTGTCCTTGAGTTTTGCCAGCTCTTAATCAACAGCATTGTTACCTGACAGTCAAGGATTTTAAAGGGTGAGGAAATAAGAAATGTCCATGTTATGTGCCTTCTGTACACTGATGAAAGAGGTCACTGAATACATACAAACCAAATGCAGTCCACTCAGAAATGTACGGTTGTAGGTATTCCACAGAAAACCCTGGCCGCTATGTTTTTCCCAGTAACCTTTCCTCCACGCAATGGAGCCCAGCCTGGTTACCGTCAGACAGTAAGAGATGAAAATTAGCTGCACGAACTAACCCATTGGCTTGGAGAATTTCTCATTTCCGCAGAAAAGTTAATTGACACATAGTCTTTTTTGTAAGCGTGGAAGTGTCTGGTTTGTTCTCGCTCTTAGTTCTTCTCCCCCTTTTCTCTTTCCCCCTCTCCTTGCCTCTCCTCTTCCCTCCTCCAGTATCCTCCACTCCTTCCCTTGTCTCTTATATCTTCTAACTTTATCTAGGCAAATCTGTGGTTTGTGAAAATCTGATCTCGTTTTGGGTAAAAAGCCCCTTGTCAGAGTAAAATACACATTGTCTTTTTTTTGGAGAAAAATATCAAGACGTTTGCATTTAGAGCTCTTAACAATTGAACAATGGCAAGCAGAAAAACTCTAAACAATATCACGATGGAATGCACACAGACCCTTAACAATACCACAATAGAATCTGCACCAGGCTTTGGAAGCACTGAGCACCTGTATCTTGCTTGTATTTGGCTCTGCAGTTTTGCTTCTGTCTGTATATACCTGATTGGAGTCTCTCTGATCTTGCTGCATGTAATTTTTTTATAGTTATACTCTCACAGCACAGATGAGTTCACATATTGCTGGACACTTATTTTGGGCTCTCAGAATAAGGTCAAATTTTCAGCTACATAATTCACACATTTTTTTGTTGCTGCAGTTTCTCCTGGTGTGTTGCCTGGAAACATTGTCACAGTTCATCTACCCCAGGCAGTGATAATCCTTAATAACTGACCACGCGTTCAAAGCCAGGAAGGAAACAGCAACAGCTAACGAGCACTGTGTCGAAATCTAGAACTGAGAAACGTGTGTGGTCTGAAGAAGAAGTAATCTCCAGTAATCACTGTTGTGTCAACGCGTGGAAGTGTGGGGTGAGTGGGGAGGGTTCAACTCACTTCATATTTCAATTGTGAATTACTGAGCAACCTAATTATGTCATCTGTGTGATGTCTTTTCCAGTCTGCATTTGTATTTCCTGTTTGAATTTGCACACAGAGAAAACATGTTAATCTAAACCAGAGAATATGCTACTGAAAGACATACTCTCCCATGTACATCCAGGTCACTCACATTGTATTATATCATTTACAGGACTGGTGACAGTGGTGAGTTATGTAAAATCAACAGAGTATCAACAAGCCCATCGCACAAAAGGTGAGAGGAGACTGGCTCCACCTGGGCTGAACAAGCACCAGGCTCTGACACAGCTGAAGATCTCCGCTGACTGACCTCATTTAGATTTAAAACCACGGACGCGAATCGAGCGCTACAGACAGGTCTTGGCAGGGGGCGGAGTGCACTTATGCCTGCCGGCTTTCCCCGCGCCTGATATTTGCACTGCCATGTTAAGTGCACTTTTCATTTGTAAAGACTCAGATAAAACCCATTAAGGAGCTCCTTGAGCTGCTGGCATATTTCTATTCATTAACTTCTCTTTTAAAAGCAAAGTGTTTCCTCTCTCTCTCTGTGTCTCTCTCTCCCTCTTCTCTCACTTTGTCTCGTGTGTATTTTGCTGACTTAGCTATTATGTAGTGCACGTCAACTAAAGGTTAGATACCTTTCTTTACACAGCTATGTTTATGTAAGTTTGCCTGAGGAAAACCCAGGGAAATTGTTGCATGTAACACAAATGTGTTAAATTGTCTGGCAAAACAGATATATACAGTATACATATATATATATATATATATATATATATATATATATATATATATAGATATATATATATATATATATATATGTATATATATATATGGAGAGAGAGAGAAATAGAGAGACCTCCTTGGTTTTATCTGGAGGAGATAATTTATCTGGGGGAGATTGTTCAGTAGAGGCACATTATAATGCTGGTCTTTGCTCAAACTAAAACTTCTGTGCGTTGCTACGCAGGAAAAAGGGCTTTGTTTAAAAATTTTAGCTTTATACTGGCCCTGCAAATGAACTTAATATGAGTGTCATTTGAGATGGATTAACAAAATCAACTAAGTTAATAAAAACAAAAAAAATCACTAAATTGTAACTTTCTTCAATTAACATTTAAATCAGCCTTAATGAATTAAGTGCTCAGCTGTTAAGAAAAAAAAAAGAAAATTGAAAAAAAAAAAACAACAAAACAAACAAGAACCAAACCAGCAAAGAGTTTGCGCCCCGAGCAGCAGGGCTGGATTGCACTGCAAAACACAAAGCAGACAGATTAAAAGCTCACGGTGTTGAACACTTATTCCCCCTTTAAGCTCTTGCCCAAAATTGGTTCCGGCGCAGTAAAAGTTAGTGCTGCTTGGAGCTCTGTTTAAAGCAGAAGTAGTAATAGAACATGTCTACTTTCCATCCTAAATCTGGACCAGAAAAAAAAAACCCTCAGCGAAGAGGAACCACAGGCAATTTAGTTTAAAAAGAACAATTTGCCTTCTTGACTTTTGACTGCAACGGAAAAGAATTCATCTCAGATGACCTTAGCTTTGAACTTTTACAAACCATAACTTTTGATCACAAAATAAAATTGTAAGATTTTTCACCCTTAAACCTCTCCTCGGTGCCCTAAACTCTGCAAAGCCCTGAGAACCAAGAGTTTTCACATTTTGTATTCTGCCAAAATGTACGTAGAGCAGCTGTAGACAAAAGGTATCAAGGATTTTGAATTTGTTTTAACATCTGTTATATCATCTTTTTTCAGGTCCTCATTGTAAAAGATATTTCAATCTCAATTGGGTTTTCCTGGTTAAATAAACAATTCAAAACAAAATGAGGGTATAGGTGTACTGATGTTTGACTTTGGAGTGTGATGGAGGGATCCCATCTGGTTGATAACCACCCCATTTTTGACATCATGATCAGTGAAGAGGAAAAACGGGGTAGAAGGGTGGAGGAGGGATGGCGCGAACAGCTGTCATTTGTCATGGGCATCATTTGTCATTCGTTTGTATATCAGTGAAATGATTCCTGATGTGGTGCTAAGTGACAGCTTGCAGCTTAATTTCTGAAATGTAAACACCTCAAAATGAATGCTGATTCCTTTTGGAATTAATACGGAGTGATGCCAGTGACACCATATCCTACATCCTGTGCTATAGTACTATAAGAACACCTTGTTCAACATTCAATGAGTGCTGTAACGTGTTTGTCATATAATGGCGGAAATCCTCTTTTTTTTGGGAGACAGAGTTGTTTTTAAGGACGGAAAAGCGTTGACACTTGAGTTCCTAGGCCTCATCCACAGGGTTGTGTAAGACAAAGACTGTGGATAAATGTAGTCTACAAAGATTGACAGTGACAGCCCAGTCTCTAGTCTGGATATTTTTCCAGTAGAAGAAACTAGAAGAAGAAACTACATTTTCCTCAGGTTTATTTTTTAAAGAAGGTACTACAGCCTCAGGTATTGAGTAGGTTGAATAGGTGCTTTCAATCATTTGTTATTCTCGAAAATGTGTGACATTGGCAGGATTTAATTTATTCTAAAAACGTACACAAGGGGGCGATGTTACATTAAATTTAATACCATCAGCATGATGAGGCCCCAGATTTCTGTAGATAGTGAGACCAAACAAAAATAGCCATTTTTACCTGAATGAGAGCAAATGCTTTTCAAATGACTTGCATACAAATACCTGCATTTCATTAATTACCGTCTTTGCTGTAAGAACATGGGTTTTTGTCATACAGATTAAAATTTAAGCAACCTACTGGCATTTCAATTAATAGATTACCACAGAAAGAGAAAGAGAAAGTGAGAGAGAGAGAGAGGGGGGGGGGGGGGGGGCAGAGAGGGAACATACATACATGTATCCGGTGGTAGAGTCAGACATATCTCTCTCTCGCCAAGGTCCACAGCAGGCCTTTCGACCCAATCCTGCTCTGCTTCTGCTACAACCAGCTTTGTGTAATCCAATCCCCGCCCAGGCTTCAAAGCATTCACACACTAAATCATCCAGGTCTTGTTTTAACTGTTGCCATTCAGCAAGATAACAATAAGGTTCTGCAAAGTGCTCAGAGACTGAGCCAATGGCAACTGTAAACATGGTATTCCGTAATATTCATCTCCAAGGCCCAACTGCTTGTGAGCAAACAGAATTAATCTAATTCACAATGTGATGGAGCCAGTGCCACCAGTCTGCTGGGTTAATCTCTGTAACACATGTGTGATGGGTGCCAAGTTTTGAGCTTGGATGGCTCATGGGGTTTGAGATTATCCCAGTTGTGTGTTGGGAAGCAGGTAGACATACAATTAGATCCTGTAGGAATGGCTGAAGAAATGACTCCAGCCATTACCCACAATCCACCTGTGTGATTCTGAGTGACAGGTTATGCATACAAACACATGCAAACGTATCAAAAAAAGTACAGGTTTTAGCCTTTGTAAATCCATAAAGTATGTGTGTGTATTCAGATTAATATGTTTCTGTTATGACTGCCACTGCTGCCATTCTTATCCCCGCCATTGTGAAAAACACAATGGGATGACACTGTGAAGCCGTTACAATGAGCCATCAGCTGTGTGAATTATATGGATCTATTACATTCAATTATGCCGCGATGTTATCTTATTAAAATCTCAGATTGCTTTTTCAGTAGTCATCGAGAGGTCACTGGCAACCCTCAGAGACTGGAGGGATTGGCAGCCTTACTCTCACACACTGCCACTGTCCCAGACATCTGCAGAGTTCGTACATTTGCATTAGATTTACTGGTTGTGGGCGATCGGGGCATCCCAACTCCCAAAACGGATAGACTCATCATATATCATTAACATCTCATGGATTTGAGACAATCGTAGTGTTCTGCAATGGAGACCTATGGCTTAACTGGTTGAAAGGAGTCAGTGATTGATGGCGCATTGCAATGTCACCATTATGGGATTTGTGTCTCAGTCTAGTGTTTGCTTACATCTCTGCAGTGGTGCCCCTACAATTGAAATGCCGATTCCCCTGCTGTGTGCAAAGCACCCTGGGAACTCCCTGGAAGCCTTCAAGAGCGTAATTTATGTCTAATTTATGTTTTTGTTATTTATTTGTATGGTGGATGCTGACTTATAAGGTTTTCATGGCACAATTTATGATGTAGGTGTCATAAATGTCACAAGAACAAGGGGATAGTGTGTATTTACATTTTGTTGCTTGCCAGACACTCTTGTCCAGGGCAACGTACAAAACAAAGGTAAAAAACTTTGTCTAATTAATGTCACAATAACAATGGTACACACATAAAAAATGACAGATCACATTTGACCACACTGTTGGTGCACAGTAGCAGGTAACACATCAAGCTGAAAACAGAGCTAAGACTTAAACTGCAGGTGGTCCGTTCCACCACTGGAGGGGGGCAGGGATGTTTCATTTATGAGGTGCACTTAACAGAGTCCTTGAATGTCTCGGTTTGCTTTCAAGAGCTGAAGCATCAAAACTGCAAGCTGGTGGCCCCACTTCGTGACACCTGGGAAGAGTCCACTGACCAGATGGACAATATCATCTCAACATCACATCACATCTCCGCTTCTCAAATGTAAGGTCGTGTTAATAGGATATACCGCTCTCAATAATTAATGGAACATCTGCCCCGCTGGACTTGCTGTTATCCTCATTTGTCCTCTGTTACGCCTACCTTCCTGGCTTACTGTGGGGATCGGCTTCATGATTGAATCTATTCTGGGTCAGCTAGTATTGCACACGGCACACTCTTTCTCCGAAACCATCTCCTCATCAGAAAAAGACTTCTTTCACGGCCACAGAAAAGCACATTTGGAGGGTTGTTTCCACGTTTGTTTGCATCTGATCAATTTCAGAATGTCGAAATCCAATCAGTTCTCTGATTCCCTCCCTCGTGGTTGCCTACTGGCTGCTTGCTGGCCAGAGCTCCGCAGTGTTTGGATCTAAACCAGGAGACAGGATATGAGTCTTCTTCTCAGGGAAAGGGAGTCAGCAACTTCTGCGACCTGCTGAGCCAACAATCAGGGTGACACAGGTAGACATGACAGCCGTTAGGAACGCTGGTGGGAACAACGAGATGAGTACAGCCATGGACAGCACTACGGAGCAGTGCCCCTGGGGTGAAACTGACTCCCGCGCTCTTCTTCTTTCCCCCCTACACCTCTCTCTTTCCTATTACCTCACCTTTTTCTCTCTTCCTCTACCTCTCCCTCCTCCCTCATCAGACTCTCCTGCATACTGTCCTCTCCCTCTCCCCCCCCCCCCTTCCCACAGGCCTGCAGCAGTAGTGGGTAATTTCTGCAGCCACTGCCATTTTCCCCACTATTTCTGTGGCCATTTCCCACAAAGCCCCAGCTCTCACAATGCAGCTGACCCCACGCTAGGTGATTGTTCGCTTTTGGCTGATTTCAGTTGCTCTGTTCCATGAATTCAACTTGTGTCACAGGCTTGCCTTGATTTAGCCTGACTTTTTATTTTCGTGACACTGCTAACCTGACCCAATTTACTCCTCGACCCTTGACCTTGGTGCCTCCTTAACCCATTCTGTGATCCAACTATCTCCCTGAACCTTGCTCATGTCCCTTCTTGTGATCCAGCTTCTTCCTGAATCTTGTTCAGACCCCTTCCTATGATCCAGCTTCCTCTCCAACCTCCATGCAAAACCAGTGATGACTCACCACTGAGGACAAAATCCTTATTTGTGAAGCATGGCTTTTAATGCTTATGAAATCATGGCTGATCAGGATAGTGCTATTTGTACCAAACACAGAACTGAAACTGTGTGTCTTTGGTAAACACTCTGCTGATAAAAGAGTGGTCAGTGGCTCATAAATAAAGGGACGAACCTATAAACAATATTTCACAGTTGCACAAATATAGAAAAACCGGGAAAACAAAGTCTTAAGTTCTGCAAGGAAAATGTTGCAGTGCATTTGCTTACCAATTTGAAATGCTCAGCTCAACTCCTCAGAGGCATTTGGAAGCAGTTTTTTTTTTTGGTTGTTGTTGTTGCCATATACATTATACACGAGAGCATTTAAAGCAGGGGAGACATCTGGTGCTGTAGCATCACCGCGGAGGAAGAGATGACAGTCGGTTTGCTCTTTTCAAGCTGCTTTTGTATGGAAACAGATTGGCACGTACGTGTGACTGGCACAAACCGCTTTTCGCCTTATCCGAGCGCACACACGCACCAATGAATAGTCATGCAAACCAAACACAGGCATTCTCAGCAGTACCCCATCGATCTGTAATACCCGAGACATGCATCCTTCCCTTTTACATTGCAGTTGCTTAGCAGAGGGTCTTATCTGCAGAGACTTACATAACTCACCATTTTTACATGTTAACTATTTATGCAGCTGGATATTTACTGAGGCACTTCAGGTTAAGCACTTTTCCTAAGGTTGCATCAGTAGTACTCACTGGAGAACCAAGCTGCCAACCTTTGGGTTACAGGCTCTGGTCCTTACCATTACACCACACTGACATGACAGACATGAAGGAACAGATTATATGCTACATGTGTAGCTCCCCTTATTGTTTCATCCATTACATGCACTGTATGTCCTCTCACTTTTTTTACATGCTGATCAAAGCTTCATTGCGAACCCACTGTGGATTCTGTGTGTGTAACACACCGACATGAAAGCTCTCATTTGAATTTTGTGTAAAAAAAAAAACAAAAACATCATGCACTGAAATTTGTAGGCTGACCATCCCGATGCAGAAGAGAACCCACGTGCTCATATGCTGGAAATATCTAGGACAGAATGGAATTTATACCTGTTAGATAATCAGGCCAATGCGGGAGTCATTGCGAGTACCAGAGTTAATTCTCTTCACTTCTACGATACGTATTTATAGCATCTATAGAACAGGCAGAATGAGAGGTACAGTGTTAAGCTCACCTCCCTCAGTCATGATTAGCCCACGAACAGTCTGCCTCTAATGGTTCTACTTAAGACCAAGGCCCATCTTCTGCCTTTATTGCTTTCATTGGCATTGTAGCACAACATGGATTTCCAAAATCAATCTAGTTTTATTTGCTGCGGTGCTCCTAATAAAGGAATCATCAGAGAGAGCTTTACAGAGCATATTTTATGGAAACGCTGTCAGTTATTGTGCATAAAACATGAGAAAAAGAGCCATGAAGCTTTGGCAAATCATTCTGGTTGTTTGGAACAATGAGATGAGTTTTAACTATGCTGGGCTATGGGCAGAGATTTTCTAAATGAACACCCTGCAGTTAAACATATTTGGGCGTCATGTAATTCCTTTGGTCTTTAAATAATGACAACCCACAAAAAGTAGTGCATTATTGACAGAATAATGTAAATACGTCCTTTTGTTTGCCTTACCACAACAAAGTACAAAATTCAATAAAAAAACTTTGGGATTGAGGGGAAATTTTCCATGTTTTTCCTCACTGATGTTGATTTTCAGGGTTTTTTTCTTTCCCTTAAGAGCAAGTCAGTGACATTGCTTATATCCTTAACAGAATATTGTTTATGTAACATCTTAATGCATGAAAGTAGAACTATAGGGCATGTCATTAACATGGAACACATGGAATGTTATCTGTATGAAAACTCCTTTTGCTAAAAGTGCTACATCAGGTAAAATTAGACTTGATTGACTTTGGTGGATCACAGTAGTGAACAGGCACTGAGGGAAAATGAGGGGCTGTAGGTGTATTATCATTATTATGCTACGAACAGCTAAAACCCGCTTAGATGTGATATGTCTCACAGTAGAGGCGGATGTGGGGTCTTGATAGTATCCGGCAGAGGAGAACCAAAACAAGAAGAACAAAAAGTGAAGAAAAGGAACGGAACTCTATGTTACTGAGTGCTTTGCACCGCACAGACCTTTTTTCATGCAGTGATTTGATTCCCCAAAGAGCCATTATCGTTGCTTCCAGGGCATGCCCACAGGCAAATGATGTCAACTGTAAGAGCTAAAAGAAATTGATGGGAGAAGGTTTTGATGGTCTCTGTGGACCTGCAGGTGTATTTTGGCTTTGAAAACGCAGGATTAAGATTTATGTAGGAAAACTCGCCTTGATATGGGTGATATGGGTGATATGAGTCAGTCACTGAATAAGAACCGTCTGCTCCTATGATTGTGGATATATACGCTGGTAGGTTATGATCCCATCAGCCCACATCTTTGTGGTGATACTGGGAATTTACATGCAAGTACCAATACCAGAATCAGAGCCTTTGCATCGGTGCTGTGACCCTGTACAGCACATATTGCCTCTGCTTAAATCTTCTTAAATCTAATATGGGCATAAACCCAGTTAATCTGGTGATGATGACGAGGATGACGGTGATGATTTGTGCGTTTGGTGTTTGGTCACGGCTCCTGAAGGGCTCTGGCAGTGGCGACGGACTGGAGACAATACCAATTTCACTCTTCCCCTTTTCCCCACTGCGTGATTTTATTATCTCACACGCCGAGGGAGAGACTCAGCAGTTATTATAGAAACCCTGCAACGCACAGATGAAACCTGAGAGAGGTGAATATGACTTTTCAGGTCCCGGCAAAAGCGTTGCGCTGCCACCTCATCGACTTGCTTCTTCATGTGAAACGTCGATGCAGAGAGAAACGCTGATAGGCTTTTAGGTAGCGTTACACTCATTGGAAATTGGATGCGCATTCATAGGTCCCTGGTTGGTTGTTTTTTTCCTTTTCATTTTTTTTTTTTTTTTTTTTTAGGAATTTGCCTTTTAAATGAGCAACTATTTTAGTCTTCCCCTTAATAGAGCTGCATTATGATGAAAGAATGACGCTTTAAAAGGTCACCTTAGGTTCTTCTCTGGAAAAAAATAAAAACAAGATAAGAAAAAAAGGGAAACTTTATGGCTGGACATACTAAGCATGTATATATATCAATGCAAAAATCACCTTGTCAGCTGTAATGGGACCTTGACAGGTATCTGTAATTTGATGCTGTGCATAAGAAGTATGAAATGCATACGTGATTGATGGACCGTTTCCGAATTGTCATATAAGCTCCAGAACTGAGTCTCCGATGGACGTGGAGACTGGCATGTCAGCAGATTCAAGCGCCTGCAACACCTGAGGAGCAGACGCTGACTAATCTTGCATTAACGGTATTATTTCTCTGCAGAAAGGTTGCGGATCTATTGAGGAAGCTCATTTTTGTCCACCTACCTCCACTAAAAACGGTTGCATTGCACATATTTGGGGCTCGTTGGAGGTGCTGCCCATTACATCCAATTGCTCAGGTCTCACGAGCACACAGCAGTGTTGACCACCTTTCTTTTTCTTTCCCATGCACTTCTATGGTGCAGCACTAATTCAGTCCTGCAGCACAAAAATCCAAATAGTGATCCAAAGCCCTGCTAATGTGAGACCACCGTCTCTGGGAAATCGATGGAAATGGCAGCTGGGCACCGAGAGCTACATGTAGTCACAGTTAAGTCAGAGGATTACCATGTTTCAGACAAATTAATAGCTTTGTACAGTGGGCTTAGTGATAAAGCCCCTGAATAGAGAATCACAGAAGCTATCACAAAAAGAATTCGCCTGGAAAAATTCAAATGGAAGTATAGATGCAAATGTATATATATATAAAGACAGAGGGAGAGTCTGATTGAAGACAGAAAAGAGTCTGATTTCTATATTGCTTAAAGCAGGTGGCTCATTGTTAAATCCTAGCTTTCCCTAGGTGTGGTCCATAGAGAACACAAAGGCATCTGATCTGAGTGAAATGCCAATGTTTCCTCTGTACAGATATCCTGCCATTAGGAATGACCTACTTTCTCTCTAGTCATGGCAAAGGGTAGATCTCATCTCTGAAGAAGTTACATTAATCCAGTCTCTTTTAAAGGCTATTCTGTGTTCCTGTGTATTTGAACATTTTAAGAAGTATTTGATTGCAGCCATCAAAATGATGCAATCTGTATGACCATTTCAGCAGTAAAAATTAGTTGATTACTTGATGCAATTCACATGGCAACTGATGTAGTAGTACATTTTGATTTTGATGAGCTTGGCTCTAGATATGACAGATGTTTGGCATAACAGTAGAACTGCCGCTCGCTGAGGCCTCCCAGCAAAAACAGCATTGTCACTATGCAGTAATAAGGTTGCCACTTGATTGGTGTCAACAGAACTACATGACAAGGGTTCAATTTGGTTGATGTCAGCATGATGTTGTGACAATATTTGGTTGCGGAAATCAGCATGTGAAACCGAGTGAGGACTGAAAGCAGTTCTTGCTAAAACAAGTGATGCCCCTTTTGGACAGAAAAACAAGCGCACAATCAGAGCAAAACAAGCAAAGTTTGTGATTTGAAATTTTAAAAGCTGACGTATCTAAGGGAAGAAAGTTCAACTTCAGCTGCAGGACAGAGAACAGAAAGCACATGAAGAAAAGAAAACCTCCTACAATCCCAACATGATCGCATTTGATCAAAGAATTAGTTGTCATCCAAAACTTAAGCTGATTAATTAGATTGATCAGTCAACTAGTCTTAGACCTTATATATATATGTGTGTGTGTGTGTGTGTGTGTGTGTTTAAAATAGGGAGGCTGGTGTTGGCTCAGTTTTGGTGACCTGTTCTATTAAAGTAAAATCGATATCATTCTGCCCCAATTTTTTTTTTTTTTTTTGCATCTTCGCATGCCCTTGATGTACTCCTTTTAATTCCTCGGTGAAGATCAGCACACTAAAAGAAGACAAATGTCTTTCTGCCTCTGTTCAGCTCACTCCGTCTCAACTTAATCATCTATATATGATTATGTAGCTCGGTGGAAGGTGTTTGTATTTTTTTTAGATATGAATATGTTATCGTAAAATGCTGCGGGGAAAATAACAAACACTCTCTTATAACGCAATCAGACAGGTATGATTCTCATTAACTCTAATGGATCTGGGGAGAAAAATGAGAGGTGTCACTGGAGATGCATGCGCCCGGCAATAAATAAGATCAAAACTGCAATTTGCTGAGCGGATGTAATGGACCGTAGGTGCCAGTGCATTTTAATTCAAAGGGGGAAGGCGCACAGGAAAGGACAAAAGACAAAAGAAAACCTGGCCGATCAGTGGACGGATGCCGCATTTTACCTTGCAAATGAATCCTGCAAGGTTTTGTTTCCAATAACTGTAATAATTTCTGTGAGACCAAATCACCATTTACTGATACACCTACTTTTAGCATACATTTGCTGTCCCAGGGGGAACAAAAACCAGGTAAAAATGTTAAACTCTTCATCAAGGGACAAATTCATTTCACTAAAAGTCCAATATGCAGGCGACTGCACAAAGATCCATCTTTCTAAATAGGTCAGATATAAATAGTTTGAATAATAAACTCTAATAATAACTCTTACAATAAATAAATGGCTTTGTCAAGAATGGCAAAAAGACATTTTCAACCAAATTTCACTTTGGTTGTATAATATGCAATACCAACCACAAGCCATACAGAAAAAGCGACAGGAAAAAGAGATTGTATTTGATATGTATCAACCCATCAAGCCAGTTCTAGTAAGCTATTTATGAGCACCCATTATTGGTGAACCGATGTAGATAGGGTCCTGTTTTCCATTGTTTTCTATGGAAATGCAATTAACAGATAAGGATCAAGTGGGTCTTTTCACAGTAAATCTGCTTTAGGATGAGTAAGACAAAGTTTATATTGTCTAGTCCTTGCCCACAGGGGTAGAGTAGGGGTCCCTTAAGAATGTAAAGGCAGATCAGGGAAGAGGCAGGTATCAAGTGAGAGTTATTATTTATACATATTTGCCAGGCAGACAGCCTTATCCACAGGGACTTGCACGGTTTATGTTTTACAAATGATCCATTTATACAGATTTACTGAAGCAACTCAGACGGAGCATCTTGCACACCAAGGGCACAGCGACAGTTATCCCACCTGGGATTCAAACTTGCAACCTGCAAGCTCCCTCTTGGTGCCGCATGCGTTTTGAGCATTTTGAAACGGCGTTTTGCTCTCCTCTCCTCCCTCGCTTTACTCTGTGCCTCGGGGGTTCCGCCTGCGCCATTTCATCTCCACCGACCCGGAATGTCGCTCGTTGATGTCTGCGATTACGGCGTTGTGAAGTGGCACCCCGACAAAAACGCGAACATGACAACCCGCAATTTCCTTTTTTTGTTTTGTTTGTTTGTTTGATTCTACTCCGTTTGACATGACGGGGCACACGACAAGCGGCTCGAGCTGGTTTGCATTCCGGCACTGATCTGTATAAGATGAAACTGACAGCGAGATAGCTGACACCTTCCCCTCCTTCAGTCTTTCATACAAAACCTTTGTTTGCCACAAACAGCTTGTGGAGGGGTAAAGGTCATTGGGTTTTTTTCAAAGGCATCGTCTATACCCATGCACTAACAGTGAACATAAAGGCCTAATATTTTTTGTTAGCCTCTAACCAACATCTGTAAGTCTAGATCTGTAATTGCCCATCTTCTCTAAATAGCGTTACCTTGCGTCATTTTACATTGGTCTTTTTCTAGCTCCTCCTCAGCAATTTTCCATACTCTATACTAGATTTGCCCTGATGTCAGTCTTTATATAAACAATCTGGGCAAAATTCCATGGGTGGAGTAGTTTGGCTAGCTCTGGTGTTGCTCTGGTCATTGTCCAGTTGGGCCATGTCACAGCATCTGATGGAATTTCACCCTCACAAATTCCTTGCAATACCTATACAGCAAGTGAAAGTCTTTATTTATGTTACAAGTGTTAAAAATGAGTACGGTATTTTTACTATTTACAGGAGCTGACAGGGATAAGAAAGATGTAAAGTTAGACTGGTATATATAGACAATTTTGGCAACTCTGTGATGTACCATAAACATGATAAACATTTGCTAATGTTATTAAATTAAATTTACTATTGCCTGTTATTAACCTAACACATCTTACCGTGGCTGTTCTAAAGTAGCCACTAGGCCTACTCGGCCATCATAAATGACTTCTGAATCATTTAACATCAATTAATACTAGAAAAGCATTAGCTGACTTGTTTTGCAGTATTTGCCCTAAAGTTACTTGTAAGGGGTGAGTGATGTCTGCTACAAGGCGTGCTCTCAATTAAATGTTCATAATGCATTAATAATGTATTAATTCGTGGCTAATGGAACCTGAAATACAGTGTAAAGATTATGAAGTGGACAGTTTATTGCACTGTCCCTTTCGCACATTATGAGAACTCTGTCTCTAATGTTACAGTGTGATAAATCAATGTCAAAACACACATATAAGACTGGGAGAGATGAAACTCTCTGCTCCATGGCAAAATGGCTACTGATTGGATAATTAGCCCTCAATGATGATTAATTATATTATAAAGTTAATTACAATTAATTATATCATCCCATTTTCTCAATCAGCCTGCCCCGTTTTTGTAGCTCAGTCAGCTTACCGTGGACAATGTAATTGCAATTTCATACCTTACATATCACATGTTATTTCTTTGTGTATCTCATGTTATCTCTCACAGTTTTGACAATAGTAAGTCAGACAAATGAGGCACTGAACAAGGTGATATCTGAGAACATGAATTCAGAGTCTGGACACACAATGGGGGCGGGGGGTAGGGGGGTGGGGGGCATTTTTAATGGCTGGAAATTTCGGCCAATCATAAAATCAATGAGTGTTATGAAGACCATAGTGCTCCTTGCAGACCGGCTCTGACAAAAGCTGGTGATTGGTGGAAATGGTGGGGCGTAAATGCAGGCTTGTGTCCATAATTGTATAGGTAGAAGCCTAGCCATTGTTGCATCAAAGGGCAAGCTGGGGCCTAATCAAATATATTGTTCTCATTGCACCCGCCAATGAAAACCCCTGTAGCTCCATGGGCAGTATACCACTGCAGAACGAGAAAAAAAAAATATCGCTTGTTACTTCTAATACGGACCTCCAACAATACTTGGCAGTTTACGCTATTGAAATGCCGTCAGCGTAATTGCTATTGATTTGAGGTACATTGCCAAGTTAGGTTCTTAAATTTCCTGAATTGCTTTCCTGGTTTTCTCCAGATCGACAGACATTAGGGCACTTTCACACCTATATCATATGACTGTTTGACTTGAAAGGTTTGAATTTGTTCGTTAGAAACTGCATGTGAAACTATGCAATTTAAAAGAATCTATTTAAAAAGGCAACTACATAAGGGTGGTCTAAGACCGTTTGAACTGATGTCAGCTCACATAAATTGTGAGAAGAATCAGATTTTAGAAACATGTGGCTCAAAAATAGCACCCAACAGGAAACATGATGTCTCGAAAAGTGATGTATTTGCCCTTTGTTTAGGCTACCTTCTCCAGATTTCACTCAAAGAAGACATGTCTCTAAAAAGACGTCTTCCATGGCCTGAATCACTTTATAACACACATGAAAAGGAAGAGCACAGCAAATAATATGCCTACACTCTGCATCATACCTGGACATTATCCAGAGAACTTCCGCACTTCCACTGAAGAGGATTAGAAAGCGGTCTGAGTGCAGTTCAGAAGCTGTGATGTGCAACTAAGAACCCACGGGCCGTGCGTGCACGCACACTAGAGTTACTTTGCAAACTGCATTTTCCTGGCCTGAAACGAAGCCAACCGAAAGCGACTAAAGCTCTTTTGAAAGTGCAGCAGGGGTGCAGACGACGTGCAAGTGAGTCCGCTGTGAAAGCACCCCAAGTCTCCGCTCTCCCTTCTCCCACATTATGCCAGCTGAGAGGAGTGCGGGGAGAGAGAAGGCGTAAGAAACGCTCCGTAGAACGGAAATATGATGCTAGGCCTCGGGCTGGCAAAGCTGGGGAGCCCTTGCCCTGCAACAGTCCAAATAGGAGAAAAAATGCTGGCGAACGCCACGTGCCTGTTCCTGCAGAGTCCCGGGGATGTAATTGAAAAGTTTTTACGAAGGACAGATGGGGGGAACAAATGGGAGGATCAATGTCTACGAGCAGGACTGCCTCGTAAAACTGCAACCCTCCCCCCCCCCTCACCGAAGGGATGCGGGAATTAATATGGATTTTGGGTTTATTGACATTGACAGAAGCCTGGCTACATATTCAGATTTCCACTCCTGCCATATCACTTCCTCCGCTTCGCTACTCCAGGGTCGGAAGAGAACCTCTCCTTAGTCGTGATTGTTTGTAATAAATGTCCTCGGTGCAGGGATTTCACATGCGTAGGCGCACTTTAATTAATAGAGGAAATTCCGTTTTGACATTTGTGTCCCATTCATAACATGTAATTTACAGTGGTGCCCGAGTGGGGCCCTAACCCCCTCCCTGCCTCCACACCACACGCTGCTGGACTCCCCTTTGCAGTAATTCTTTTCTGGGAGATTACACAAATGCTGCGCAGGCCCAAATGAAACTGAAACAAGGATTTGTTAAAAGCCTCACGGGCCGGCGCGGGATTTTATTAAACGCATAAAAATGGAAGCACGTTAATGCCCTCTTAATATCATATCTCATTAAACGCTTAGGCGGTCGGCGCCTCACTCCCTGAGTGAACCGGTCCGGGCCTGGACATGGAGGGTGGGGGGGAGAGAGGGATGGAGGAAGAGCAAAAAGGGAGGGAGAGAGAAGGAGAGAGAGACTGATACTAATTCATCTCTTTTATTTCTCATTTACTTCTTTATTTCTGTAAAAATGTACGCATCGATTTCATATGTACAATTATTTCTTGCAAAGTGTAATAGTCATTGCTTTACTGCGTGCTGTTAAATATATGTCTACTGTTAAGATTTGAGTTTTCTCCGATATTAAAATATGTTATGCCATAAACCATCTGTAGCTTGGTTTAGAGATAGGGAGAGAAAGAGAGGAGGAGAGATGGGATTAGGGAAAGACGGAGAAAGAGCGAGAGAGACAGACAGAGAGAGAAAGAAAATGAATGGGAGAGAAACTTAAGGAGAGAGAAAGAACAAGTTGAGTGGAGGTGTATCTGCCCAGACAAGCAATCTTGTGCAAAGTGAACCTGTGGATGAACGTGACCTCCCTAACCCTCATTCAGATCCTAATCCTAAATATTTATGTGGAAAAATATCACATCCCTGGACATGATAGCTTTGATGGGGCTCCCTTTTTTGGACATATCTGTCTTTGGCACCTGGACACCTGTTTCTATTGAGGAAGAGAGAGACTGAAATAAAACATAAAATAGAAAGATAGAGAAGAAAAGGGTGAGATTGAAGGAGGAAGGATGAAAGACTCAAACCACCTTTATGAGGCCTGAATGGGAATCTGGTAGATTGGCCTGGCATGGCTCACCCCGGCCTACATGTGAGCTGCAGTATTTCCTGCTTGTGAGAGCTGAGGCAGTGGAGAACAGAGCGAATCTAACACGCGTATCAGGAAACTGAGCTGGTTCAGAGAACAGAAACAAAAACCAGAAATGAACGAAACCTTTCCTTCTTCTTTTTTTACTCAGTGTGTAATGGCGTTAAGAGGATGAAAGGAAACCACAAAATAAACTGACAAGCAAATTTTTGATACAGAAAATGCTTCAGTCACAAAACACACATTTCTAATCCTAATTAAGAACATGGGCATTTTTCTGAAGTGAAAAAGAGTGGTTAGAAGTCACCCTCCATACTCTCAAAGAGAGAAAGAAAGTACATCTGTCGCTTCTTGAGCTGGGAAAGATGCGTCATGTGTAAAACTGATCAGAGCAGAGAGAGAGAGAGAGAGGCACAGAAGGAAATATCACGGAGATAACGTTTCCTCTGAGACGCGCCTCTCTCGGCAGAGCGCGGCATTATGGATTCAGGGTGGGATGCGACACATTTGTCTGGCAGCGATGACTGGAACGTCCTTCGCTTCGTGCGTCCTTCCCCTCTCGCCGCCTCCATTCCCCTCGCTACCGTCGCGGTCCGCAGGACTCGCTCGTGACACGGGCTTGCACCGGCCCCCGTGGTCGTTTCTCCTCGTCTTCTCACCTTCTCTTTCTCCCTCGCTGCCTAAACTACATGAAGTGTCTTGACACTCTGGACTCATCAGGTGCATCTGATTTTGCCCGGGCTAATGAAACACAGAACACAGCTGTGCTAATGGCCTAAATGAAGAAACCTTAATTAGCCACGCAAGTGTGCCTATTATTTCAGATGCGTTGGCGGTGTAACAACAACTGTTTACTTCTCAGAACCCGGTCCTAAGGGGCTGTGCTTTTGACATGTGGAAAAAGGTATAGAAATGTTCTCTTATGAGAGAAAATATGAGCGCTAGACTGTCAGTAAGTTCTATCCTTGAATACAAGCTTGGTTGAGTTGAGGTAAGGATTCCTGCTCCTCTCTTAAACCAGGTCAGATGGGTCAAGTTATTACTCACTCCTCACTCCCACCTTCCACCTTTTCAAAAAAGCTAAGAGGGTTTTTGCACTCTCGACAAGCTTCTTGAGAAATTGAGTACTCCAGCACAGGTTCCATTTTTTCCCTTCAGCTGCTTAGAGATAAAAACCATGTCTTGTCTCAAGAGGGGTACAGTGATGTTTTTTGTTGTTTTGCATTGTCGAATGAGAAGACTTTAGTTTGACGCGCCGTACCCCCTGACAAGAACAAATACATCCTGTAAACTCTGTATGTGTTCTTTCAAAACGCATACTACACAACCTCACCATGCCTGCTACAGCTGTGTGTCTGAGTGTGTGTGTTCCTTGCTTATAAATGTGTGTGCTTACATTTTTTGTGCGCTCTGTATGTGTGCTGAAGAGGTGTGTGTGTCTATGTGAGAATGTTTTGTGTCTCTGAGCAACTATGTCTGTATTGTGTGTGCTGTGAGTTTGTCTACGTTGGAGTTTTTGCATGAGTGTGCAATGCTATGTGCATATGCGAAGGGTGTATGTGCCTCTATCTGTGTCTTGTTTTGTGTGTGGCTGTGTGCATGTATGCATTTGTGTGTTTGCATGTGTGTCTCTGTGCATTGATGTGTGAGTGAGCATGTCTGTGGTTTTCTGTGTGAGAATGCTTATGCGTGTGTCTGTGTGGGTATGTGTGCATTTGTCTTCCTGCGCATGTGTTTATGTGTACGTGTGTGTCTGTAAAATGCATAAAGATTGTGCCAATAATCATGTGATGGAATCAGACAGGGTGATGCCGGGTGGTGCTGTGGATTTTGGCCTGAGGCTGAACCTATCCCTTGGTTTTAACATAATGGGATTGGATTTGGGACTCAGGAGTCAGGGTTACACACTTGTTCTATTTTTTGTTTTTACATTAATCTCAGCCTATCAAATATCATCTGGGTATTACTAAAACATCTTCTAAAGCCGCTAAATAGGGGCACGCTGAGCCCTGCTAATAGGAGGTAAGGTTGTAGAGTTGAAAAAATGTTTTTAGGTGTTTCTCTTGCCCTGAGGGGATGCTTCAGGGGCTTGAGGATGTAAGCAAATATGATCTTGCTGTAGTAAACCCAAGTGACCTTCTGAATGGTGACTTTGTTGTGCTGCCCCTACAAATTAATTTGTGTGATTACCCAACAGAAGCACTTCCTCAGACAGAGCCACTTGATTTGAAATGGTCTGTCAGAGGTATGTGGTTACCAGTAGAAACATGCTTTCCCGGTAGCCCATTTCATAAATCTAATGAAGATCAGGATTTTTTTTCTGATGTGTGCACATAACTTAAGCATCCCTGTTTTTAATGTAGAAAGCATGACATGCTCACTGTGTAACGAAGGCTTTTAGACAGATTACTACATTTTCTTAAAGTGCTGGAGGCAATGCCAAATAATACACTTTCAAATGCTGCATCTGTAGAAAGGGCTAACAAATGCAGCAGAAATCTACTTATTATGATAAGATGTGAACATAGTCCCCTTTTTACCTTTATGTTACAAGACACAATGTTCAACAGCACTGATGTTAGCAACACTATTCATATGTGGAAATCATCTAATGAGAACCCTTTGTGCATGGTGTAAGATAGTCATCCTAACATGATAATGTGTATAATATTAGAGCTGAGCTTTAGCACCAACAGTGCATATGAATAAAAAATCTATTGAATTAAGGAGAGGTTGGGCACTCTGAGATGGTAGGGTAGTGACATTTCCCAGATCCCAGGGGTAAATGCTGACAAGATTATACACAAACGATGTGTAAGGAGTCTGTGTGAAGCCCACAGCACAGCACACCCTTCAAAAACAAACGGTAGAAAGGACAAGAGACAGGTGAAAGCAGCAGGGATTTGTCTTTTGTTAAAAATACCTTTGTGATATCTGTTCTATAAAGTAATAACATAACATTTCTTGTATTGTGGTAGGTAATGAACCACAAAGTGAACTTTAATGTTCCTATGCCCTTATTTATGACCGAAGTTTTGCTGGGATCCATCCCATGTGAGTGAAGGCGTTGCTCATTATTCACATAGCTTCATTTTGGGAATATGTTGGGAAAAGCCATGCAGGTGCACTGATGGCTTCATTGCCATCTCCCCTAAGCATAAGGTGTGCTGCTTCCTAGTGTGTCTATTATGCATCATTCCATAAAAAGCAACCAGACAGTGTTTGAATTAAAGAATTTGGCTCAAAAGTATTTTCAAATTGCTTTTGTTACAATTTTACATTACATCAGAGAGAGTGAGTGAGAGTGAGAGGGAGGGAAAGAGAGAGGGAGAGAGAGAGAGAGAGAGCGCTAAGCTAAAAGGAAGCAATCATAAATGGAAACGATTCCCCCGCAGCTTTCCATGAAAATGACCTACAAATTATGAGCTACCCTTAAACCCCCGCCTCTTCCAGAACGAGGGCTATAATCTCCACTGGCTCATTGCAGTGTGTAATGACAAGTTGAGCTTCCCTCAATTCCTGTTGGTTTGCCACGGAGATTAATAACAATGCATTATGGCCGGCATTGATTGCTGTAAATTATGCGCATAAATATTGAGGGAGGTGGGTGTAAAAGAAATGAAAGGGGGACTTTAACAAAGAAGTGATAATCCTGTTTCAGGACTTTTTCTTCAGTGTATATACATGTAAGAGAATACATGCCGCGCTCGAAGTAGAACGCAATCCTGAAGGTTGGTTGCATGCAAGTTATTTAATACTTCTGCGAGAGTGACTGTGAGAGTTGGCTTTGAAAGTAATTTTCTTTTTTATGAATGAATGGAAAGCCCCTACCTCTGATGTTTTTTGGACACTTCACGGGTCCCGTGAAGGTGCGCAATGTTCGCTTTTAAGAGAGGGACCGCCCCCCGGGAGCTTTTTATGAATGCCCTTGTGTAGGCGGACCGAGGCCTAGGCTGAAACTGAATCAGATTTAAAGTTGCCGTAAAAAAGACCTCTCCTCTGTGCTCTTCCTGTCTCCCCCTGCTGTCCTCCCTTGGCCGGTGATGGAGCGTGTTTTGCGGAGGCATATCAAAGTGCCCTGTCAGGGGCTGTCAGATGTGCGAGACTCTGCCAGATGTGGGCCGATACGAGGTCTCTCCGGCGCTCGCTTGGCTCTGACAAACGACACTCCGTCCGGCGCCGCCGCCACAGTCCTTGTATCCTCGCAGGGTCGACCCGCCTGGCGTGTGTCAGAGAGATGCGAGATGGCTGCCGTCCGCAGCTCCATTCCTCTGTCCCCACCCCCCCCCCCGTCCCCCGCCAAGGGGATGCCTCTGAAACAGCAGCGTCTGGCTGTGCGCCATCCCTCCGTGGCTAGGGGAAGATACCCCTGTGCAAATTTCACCGCGGTGCAGCTGCCACAAGTCATCAGCGGAGAAGGACGTTACTGCGGGCAACCGGACGAGCTGGGCGCCGTGTTTGCCTACTCTTCCGGCGCTACTGCGGACGATGCTGTTTGTTTGGTTTCTTTTTATCGGAAAGGGACAGATTGGAAACAGGCTTTATCAGCCAGTACAACGATAGCTGTGTGAGGTCAAAGGTTGGAACGGCACGAATCAGCCCCACCCGCTACCGTTCCCTTCAGGATGAGAGATGTGACCAGGCATTCGGTTCACCCCGAGTCCTTTACTGTTGGGGTTTGAGTGGATTGTGATGAATGCCGGTCAGAAGCTGATTAACTACTGAATGCAGCTTTGTTTTCCTGTCTGTACACCGAGATCTTCGTTTATTTGTCTATTTTTCATTTAAAAACCAGCTGACATTGTTTGTCCTATACATCACAGATTATTCTTCTTCATTCCACCCTGTTCACCTAGGGGATTGAGTAGCAGCTGTGTGTAAGACCTCATCACCCACAAAACCCACCTTCCATAACTGAATTATCCATGTTTATGTTCATAATGACTGAACGGATCTGAGTTTGATTGTCTTTTAGATAGAGGGAAAAAACCTGTGAAGCTATAGTAACTGTGTGCTTTTAATCTTACCTCATCCACTTCTCAGTGCCCTATCACCTGTCTTTTACTTTCTGAATGTAGGCGGCTGAATATCAAAGTGAAAGCCACTACATGAACCAACTGAAATGCATCTGCTGAAACAACCTGGGGATGATGCACTAGGCGCATGATATTGATCCTGACCGTACAGCAGTATTAACCTGGAATGCAGTGGGTGACACAGTTTAAAAAGAGAATTCAGTTAGTTGGATGAGTATATTCAGTATATTTTTCCCAGGCTAAGGGGAATATAATGGTGATTCGTCATTTAACTACTTAATTTCAAAATATAAAACGATCGTTCTGCCTCTGGGATTCGCACTCCCCTTTTGTCAAACTTTTCCCTGGCTGACTGCTCACCCCTTGCTGTCTTACAATCATCCATGGGTGTGATGCAATGGAAGGTGATTTAGACTCAGAGGACCAGACAAGTGGCCTTATGTGTAGAGAGACAAGTCTCACAACAAACTTGAACTCAAAACATTCCTTGGGAATCAGCATTACACGGCTCTGGCCATGGACTGAACTGTGAGTGACCAGCACTCTGTCCAGGGGTTGTAACTGAAGTTGTCCAGCTGCTTCAAGCCACAGTTCTGGGCTCAGCTCTCTGCCTATGCTGTGCTATGACATAACTGCCATTACCATAAGACACATATCACTTTTCGCAGAGGAACAATGCTTTTCAAAATTTACATTCAACAGAATCTGCAACCACCTGCGTTTCCTTTGTTGGTTTAATGCACCCCGTTTTCAAACCTCCAAAAGGGCTGTGGTGAAGAATTAAAGAGACAGAGTGGAATAATGATTCTGCGCTTTGTTGTCACCTCTCGCGCTGATGCAGTGTTTTATTATGCAAACGAGCTCTTGTTCTTCCTCATAATGTGCACCCAGTACCCAGTGTGTCATTGTCACAACACTGGCTTCAGATTACAAAAAAAAGATAGATGGGACAGATTCTCCGGATTTATGACAAAACTGTTCTGACTATTAGAATTCTGGAACATTGCTGGAAAGAGTATCAGGTATAAATATCTTTGATAAATATTTATTTCATTAGTCAGTAAACAGGGCTCTGACAAGGCAAGATTACACACAGGCTCATGCTCTAAAAATATTACGGTTGTCATGGCTTCATTATTTGCTTCTTTGTCTTTAAGTAGGCAGAAGTGATCCGTGCCCTGCACTGACAATTAAATGAAAGATTTTCTGGGGAAGGGCCTAACCTCAAAATACAAAACATTCATGAATATGGCCCGAAATAACCAATGCAATATTTAAGAAGAAATTTGGTGTATGTTCACTGAATATGTACTGATATCATAAGGAACGGAGGGGCTGTTTACCGCCGCCATCCCCCTGAGATGCACATTTGACTAATGAAACGAGAGTGCAGCTCGCTTTTGGTTAGTTGGACATGCTTACGTGCGAGGAGCTTTCTTCCACTCTGTCTGAGCCTGTTTAAGTGTAAAGACTGCATCGCAGCTCAGTGAACCCAGGGAGGTTGCGGAGACCCTCAAATCACGCAGTGATGCTAGAGCACAGCCCTGCTTGTGCCTGCAGCATTTTAACATTGCTGAACAGATTTGTCTGTGAGTGACTGCAAAAAATTTGTATAGTGCAGAATTGCATGGGCCATAAATCTTGGACATAGACTGCAAATTATTTACTGACACATTTCAAGTATAGCCCTTCCTAAAATGGCTGACCTGTAGCTTTAAAAAACCTTAAATTGGTTTAATTGACCACATAATCATGTTAGCTCGCTAACTGCGCAACAACAACATTTACATACCACGCTTGGGAGAGTTGTGTTTATTTAAAAAAAAAACAACCTTTATTTCACATGGTGTTGGCAACATACCAATACTTTTTATACCTTGATCACCATATCTTTAATAAAAATAAACATTGTTGACGGTGACTAACAACAACTATGGTAAGGTGTGCCTTATTTAATCAAAATATAGAAGAAGGACATATTTGTATACATCAAGAAAAATGCTTTGAAAGAAAAGAAAAAAGGAAACACAGAAAGCTGAAATCACAGACCTACACATAGTCTCCAGTCCTGGACCAGACGCGAGTGAGCCTGGTCTTCGATGCTGCTGGGATGGAACAAACGATATCTAACCGCTCAGTTCATGCAAAAGCGGAAGAGAACGAGGAGTGTTCTTCACACAGAGAGAGAAAAATTTTAAAAATGAAACAAAAAAGTGCTGGTAAAATACAAAATAAAATAAACCAATTGTTTGTTGTTTGATTTTTTTTTTGTCGAATCTGAAAAAATTCAATAAAAATAAAACATCCTGGAAAAAAAAAAAATTAATAAAAATAAATAATGGCTGCCATGCAGGGGGCAAGGCGAATGCTAGTTATTTGGAAACTCAACGCATCGTTTTGTGGCTGTTGACTGTGTGCATAACAGAAGTGTGAAGCTCATATTCACATAGATTCCCTTATTTATTTATTTTTTTTGTCATGCTTCTTATGCAATCCATTTACATCCCACATTCTGACAAGTCTTCTGTAAGTCCTGCTTAGAAGATTGTCATTCTTTTTTTTTTTTTTTTTTGTCCTGACAAGTCCTTTTCTTTACAACTTCCTCAGTGGTGTGCCATATAGGTATATAGTATTCCCTTTGTTGTTTGGTAAATTAAGTGGAAACGTAGCAGGGTGATGTTTGGTTTAAGTCTTTTAGTGGGCGACCAGGAAGGCGAGAAGCCAATGCAGGATCAACAGGGAGACGTACAGGAGAGGGTCTGTGGCAATGATGACTCCAGAACCTGGTTATAGGAAGAAGGGAAAAAGAAGATTTTATCAGACAAGATGGGATTCTCTTCTTAAAAACTGAAAAGTGCACATACTGGGTTTATTCAACATATTTTTATCTCTTCAGTCCTTCCCCTGACTTTTGAGAGTGAGTTTAGGTTGCCAGGGGTGTGTGTGTGTGTGTGTGTGTGTGTGTGCGTGTGTGTGTGTGTGTGTGCATGTGTGTGTGTGTGTGTGTGTGTGTGTGTGTGTGAATGGTATTTCTGAAGCTAGATAGATATTTCTATGTGACTCAACTTGAACAGTGCAGACATAACTGACTTTAGAAAAACTACTTTAAATGTCCCAAAATTGTCACATATTGTCAAATACAGTATATTGTATCATAGCCATTTTGTAACTACTGCACATATGTTCCTAGTGTACATTTAACACCTGGTATCACCTTAAAAATTATTCATACATCCAAAGTGGGTAGTAAACCATTGGTACAGGCCATCTTTTGCACACTTTATGATTTCTGGCTTTTACTATAAATTCCATCTTAGAAATCTGATTATTTAGGCTTTCAACCCGTCACACAAGCCTTGTCAGCAAGCTGAACTATAATATGTAAATTTGTTATTTGTTTTTTATTCCCCCTTTGCCAGGAAATCTTCATTATAAAAAATACCTGAACTGATTCATCACACTATCTTTGAATGAGCACAAATGCAATCATACAAATTTATAACAGTACTCAAGCTGTCAGACCAGGTTGCTTGCAGTGTCTGTGGTAAAACGAACTATTTGGTCAGAAGGGACATGATGAGGCTTTATTAGATTGATAGCTAGCTAGCTCTTAGTAATATGACAGCTGAGCAAAGTGCGTGAAAGCCAAATTAGCAAGCAAGCTATCTAGCTTTCTATGTTGTTTTTATTGTAGCTATCTAGCTATGTGTTTGTTTGCAAGGTGATATTTGTATTTGTCAGTGGAATGTGATGGTAACTAGCTAGTTATGTTTATTGTTTTGCTTGTATTGTAGCTAGCTAGCTAGCTAGATTTGTCTTTGTAAGGTGGTATTTTACTTTTCAGCTGACTGTGCAACAAGCTGACTTGTATTGTAGCTAGCTAGCTAGCTAATTTGGCTTTCACGCACTTTGCTAGCTATCAAACCAATACAGCTTCATCATGTCTCTTATGAACAAATAGTTAATTTTAACATCCGTACTGCAAGCCAAGGTATTGACTTCTGACCTTTAGTACTGTTTGCTAGCTAGCTAGAAACTTAGCATTAGCTAACTAGCTAGCGTTAAGTGCGCCAGGTCATTCATTCATTAGTGGATATAATAATTAGTGGATATAATTTTAAATCCATCTATTTTGAATTCTTTTAGGGATCTTTGTTGACCCACCTGGCCATTTTTGTTTTATTTCTTCAAAAGGTAGATACAGACACACGTCACACTTTTGGTCCACTTTGCCATAGATGCTGACTAAAGAGTTACCCTGCTCCCACCCTGAGCGTGACGTGAGAGCAAAATGGCCACCATGTGAATAAGGCTAATTATAGTAGGCTACCACGTATTGGATCTTCTCTGAATCTGCAGATGGGTAGGCTACTGTTGTCTGAGTCAGACTGCAAATAACAAACACAACATTTAGCCAGTGCAAAATTGATGCGACACAACAGATTAACATCAGCCACTGCCATCGGTGAATGTCATCTAATTTGCTGATAGGCTGATGCCAGTCAACAAGGCGAATATCAGCTGATACTGATGTACGGCCGATAAATTGGTGCATCCTTAACAATAACAGTTATTATATATAGCAATAGCAGCAACTGTGTACAGTAACCACTAGTACTAGTGGTCTTTTCTTTTCTGAGGCAGCAAATGAGACAACAGCTCGAGAAAACAGTCTGTGATACCGTCCTCTGGGGGGGAAAGTTTGTGTGTCTGTGTGTATGGCATGCCCAATGGCACTCCTAATAAACTGTATTCAGTTGGACAGAGGCTTGGCTCAGCTGGAGGGAGGTCAACATTCTTAACGACTGTGAATCCAGACAAAAAGCAAACGCTGCATCTGAAGGCACCAGAGAGAGATGTAAAGAGAGAGAGAGAGAGAGAGAGAGAGTGGTAGAGTGAAAGAGATAGTGTCAGTGAGAGAGAGAGAGTATGGGGAGCTAAAAGGAGAAATTGAGATGCAGTCCGATGGCTCACTCCTTCTCTCTCACTGCGCATCCCCTCTGACCCACTGCGACTGAAATAAGGACCCATCTCATGTCGGCAGGGATAACTCCTCGACAAGGCAGCTAATTTGAAACTCTTCTCCCCAGAAAGAAATGACAGGTGTTTATTTGAGAATCCTCGAGACGGTCTGAGCTGATAGTCCCCATGTCCATCAACCGGCCCGGGTGACACACGTCATCTTCAGCTGCACCCAACAGATGTCACCGTTCACTTTGCTAGTCGCCGTAGCAATAACCTTTAAACCTTTACGCCTCCAGAAGTATTTGCTTAATATGCCTGTTTTTTTCCTGCAACTTAGATGTATTCTTCTTCCTGCATTTACTGAGCTACTCAAACATAGTTTAAGAACCATAGTGCCAACAATCCACACAAAACAAATAAAGTCATCACTAAATCAGTTGAAATCTTTTCACTTTCTCCCAGCCATTGTTTACTCCATCACCGTAGGAGTTACCAGAGCAAACCACCCACAAACACAGAGTGCATTACTTGGATGTCGGCTTTAATCTATTTTGGCAGAATAACATAAAAGCAAATTCACAAAATGGTTCACGGGAGCTGGTTTCTGCACTTCTCATATTTTGTAAGGTCAGATAATGTTATTCTCCAGGGATCTGGCCACATCGCTTCAGGGTCACAGTGCTGCTCTGAGCGGGGAGTTCGGTTTCAGCCGAGGATTACTGTGAGCTCTGGAGCCTGCCTTTGCCAGCTAGCTGCATCCCGGAGATGAACTGCTGATGTGTCGTTTCTACCTTTTGATGCGTTTACTTCCCTCTGCTCAAAAACGGGGGGAAGAAAGAAGAAAAGATTCTTCATTCTTTTAGGGTGCCTTGGTTAGATTTTCGACGCAGTGGCCAGTCGTGGAACACACTTAAAGATTTATAAAAACCTGTCATGTTGAAACGCTCTAAGAATACAAAGGCTGGCTCCATGGCAACCCTTTGATTAAAAAAAAAAAAGTATTACAATTGCACGAGAAAGTACCTCCTTGGTGCCAGCAGTGAACTCTCCTTTACCTAGAGAACCATTTAGACAGACCATTCCAACTCAGCTGTGACTGATCAGGGCATTGGGATCCTTCCCATGCATTAGACCTGAAACCCAGATGATTTGGGTATGCACGCAACGATCGCCACTTTATGCAGCTGGCCGAGCAGAGAGCTCTTATGCAGGCAAATGAACATCGCTTACACTCTAAAAATTGCCCATTTGTTGGAGCGGCACTGATGTGTTGGTCCAGTGCACCCCAGAATTGTGCTCAGAATGATTAATCTCCACTGCCCTCTGGTCAAGAGTCCAGAGTCCTGACCACTAAACCGTACTGCTGCCCACACGGTTCACCAATGTCCTGTGGTCTGAGCGTGTCAGCTCTCTCCCTCTCCTTTTCAAAAGGTGTGGGCTGTGAAATCTTCACGACACGACTGAGGCTGCAAGCCTCAAACTCCATTTACACTTGATTATCTGCATGATGTTGGTCTGATTGGGAGGGAGTCATTTTGCCTGGCTCCACTGTGAGGGAAACCGAAAATGCGATTAAATACCGATCAGAGGGAGAGACTGGCTGCTCACTCACCCACTGCAGGGGCCTTCTCTAGGGGCTCTGATCATGCTGATCCCAGATCAGATGCTCTCACAACAAGAGTACAGATGCCCTAATCCAGGGGATGTACACAGCTTGCATTCTGCACAATTTCCAGTCCCACAGTTGCTTATTTAATGAACCAATACCAGGCACAAGGGTATATCAGCACTGTCCCATCCTAAATTTGAAGCTGTCGACTTGTGACTTGTGCAAAGCTAGCTCCCTAAATAGCACTGTATACGGCTGCTGCACACTGCTCTACTGCTATGTGTATGTTACAGCCTTTCAGGCACAAGCTGAACAATATGATAAATGTTGTCCCCTACATGACTGCAGTCTCTTGTTCACAAGGGAGGTCTAGTCTTATGATTGGGAAAAATAGGCGGAATGTCTTATGTCTTGTCTTTGGTGTCAGTCTTGCAAGCATGTCAGTGTACACTTTGTACACAGGGAGATTTCAGTATCTGCAAATTAAGCGAAAATGCTGGTACTACACTGTGCAAAACTATACGGTACAATACTAAAACAAAACAAGGAGACAAATAATACAAGACCCACTCTATGGGTTTATATCTGCATACAGTCCTAATTGGTCCTGTTCAATGTTCACCCACCTCAAATCATCAAGGGCAGGTCAGGTAAATTCACTCATAGGTAGAACCCAAACCATAATCTCCATTCTCTTTCTACACAACCTCCATGTTCAAGATTTTTTCTGCATGATACTTTGTGCCACAAGAGATCAGAAAGCTACCAATGCTAGCCCAAAAAGAGGAAGCAACATTCATCTGGTCTTCCCAATGGTTGGACTGAACCTATCTTGTGAACAAGAGACATATATGTTGGTATGAGTGCATTAAACTGGCAAAGGAAACGCAGGTGATGACAAAAACTAACAGACGGAGCAGGAAACTGGGGTTCGAGCCTTGAAGGATGTGGTGCTGAGAGCTCAGTCATGCATGTGAGCACTTTATAAGTATCATAAAACAGGTGACACGGGATATAAAACTCAAAACATATTTAGACTTTTCACCTCAATCTCATTTTAAGGTACTGGACTCATAACCTGATGGCTGCCTCTTAATATGTGTGATTCTTAACCTCAGTTGTCTCAGCATGTATCCATTTGTACAAATGGATAGGTCACCCGCATAAGGGTGTCTGTTATGCAAATACATAAATAATGTTATTAAAAAAACAACACTTGCTCACGGGGACAGTGGAGCCGAATCTCAGCTGTAATAGAGAGCACCAGCAGGGGATTTGATGTGGTCGTGAAGGGGAATGGGGATGTTGAACCAGGGCAGGGAGATGACCAGGAGAAGATAACACAGCCTGCAGTCTTAATGAATCACTGTAGCAGCAGCAGCACTGGCTAGGATGCCGGTGATGATGGAGAGAGAGAGAGAGAGAGAGAGAGAGAGATAGAACACGCGGAGGCAAAGGAGAAGGAGACTGAGAGGGAAAAACAGGAGACAAAAAAAAAAAAGATGGGACAGAATTCAATAAAAGGAGGAAAAAGATTAAAGGCAGGGGGTGAGGAAGAAAGTGCTCTACAACAGTGTTGGGCTAACAAAGGCGCTGCTCTCCTCTCATTGGCTCACCCTGTTCCTCCACATCAAGGAGGGCAGAATCAGATAAAACAATCTGCTCCTTTTTAAATGCTTAAACGAAGCTTTATAAAACCTACTTTCTAAAAATGCCATTGCTGCTTTATGAAGCAGGTGATGCATTTTATACCAGCAGATATAGAGTGATGTACCACACATATTCACATGCATGGGTTTTATTCTTTACATAGGATGCACTCTCACACTTTGCCTTAGCGACTATTAAGCAGTTAAGGTGAATGTTCATTAGTCCTTTCTAAAACAGTATGGCCATGTTAATGAGGGGACATTATGCTTCCTTTTGTGGATCCTTTATGTAAAGTTACACTTTCTGTGTAGCTTTTTTCATACAGCTTTTTTCTCTTCATTTATTATAATGTGCAGCACAGAGGGAGAGCGCTGCTCACGGTCCCTCTGTACTGTATGCCTGAAGGCTGTGCCTAATTTGCGAGGAGGGAAGTCAAGCGCCTAACCGCTCCACCAAAGCAGGGGGCAGAAACACCCACGAGCTGGATAAGAGGCGGAGGGCAGTGAACACAAAAAGCGCAATCCATTACCCCAGTGCTTAAATGGCGGGTCCTGAGCGGCGGCAGGGGAGAGAGGCGCGGCGCACGGGCTCGCTAATGGATGGAGTGGTCCCAACGGCGGCCCGTCACCGTTGTTACCCCGACTCTCATGTTGCTTTTCGAGTGCGATCGGGCCCCCCATGCCCAAACCCCCCCAGGGCAGCAGGACAACAGCGTTCTGAGATGATCCACCCCCGGAGCACAAGGACCCTGATTGCTGGCAGGGAGGTGGGGGGTTTGGGCGGCCAGCGGCAGCAGCATTCCTCTCACGCAAGCCCCTGCCTCTGTCACCTGTTCCATCAAGCGCGGCCCCCGGCGTTTGGCAGAGGGGGGCAGCGGGGCCGGGCGAAGGGCCGCAATTTAATCCGCAGAGGGAGGATGGGGAGGGGGGGGGGGTAGTGGGGGGCGAACACAAGGAGAGCAGTGAAAGCGCGAACTGTCATCAGTCATCGCTGGCTGACAGTTTGATCTCATTATTTACTTGCTAAGCAGATGTCCAGGGCAACTCACTTAGTCCTGGTAGTGTCCCTTTCCCCATATAATCCATTTGTATAGCTGGACAATTACTGAGGAAATACAGGTTAAGTACCATGCTCAAGGGTACTTTAGCAACTCCCCAACCTCTGTGCTAACTGAAACACTCCGGCTACAAGGACAGCTCTCTGACCACAATGCCACTCTGTATCATCGCATACGTGCGTCATACACAGCTCCAATAAGCTCTTGCTGGTATAGTTTGGGAAATCTGAAATAGCCCGAGGATTCACTGTCCGTGTCCATTAAAAGTCGAGTGAAACGATTTCATTTGTGAGAAGAAGTTTCACTGTGTTTATCTCTGTCATGGTACGATACTGTGTTGAATGCCTCTATGTTTGCTCCCCAGATGCAGTATTTTTAAAAACTACCAAACAAGACCACTAGAGGGGCTAGGGGTGGGGGATGAGAGAGAGAGAGAGAGAGACTGACTCATGGTTGGTATCAAAGGAAGACTCCATACACATAAACACATATCTGCAAATACATGCGCTCACTAAGACAAATATACATGCATGTGCAAGTACACATGCACAAACCATGTGCACAAACACACTCCTTCTGTCTGTGTCACACACACACACCACACACACACACACACACACACACACACCTCAAGTACAAACACGCTGAGCGACAGAGACAAAGACTACTGAGGACAGAGATCAGTAAAACCCCACAAACCAATGATGCCAATGTCAGCTGAGGTAGCAGCCAGGGCAGTGCATTATGGGTCTGAATGTTACAGATTGAGTTCTTAATGCCCACAACAGCAGGGCAGGCTGCCCATTCTCCAACACGCCAACCTCACCCTCTACCCCCTGCCCACATCCCCCCACTCCTGCACCAGCACACCTGCCAACTCCCACTCAGAGCACAAACACTGCCCAGCTTATCAATGCTTACTAACAAAGCAGCTCACCTCCTAGAAAATAATAAAAAACGGCATATTTTTTCTCTGTTCATCACAGACAAAAATATTTTCCCAACAAGAAAGCTTTAAACTGTCATTCACCTATCTATCTATTATATAAACCGATTTTAAACTTAATCTAATACCTACATACAGTACCAAAGACACATCTCCAGGCTGGAAGACAAAACAAGCGTTATTCATCGCATATAGAGCACAGTACTTCCATTTTCAAATGTTTTTTACTGTAATTTCACAGGAAAGGTATTTATTTTCCAACACTTCTCTGGGAATCAACAACGTTATGCCACACTGTCCTTCAGAGACCGTCCCCTGATACTGAGTTTGGACTGATACGTGTAACTGATACAAGAAACTTGAGTTAGCTGACTGATATCACTGATATATGAAGCTGATATATCTCATCAATGTGGAACACAAAAAAGTGTGATGATTAGCATTTTTCTAAATTTATACCTGCATTCAAAACATATACCTGCACATCCATCCCCTTACAGCATATACCAAAGGTGCAAGCTCCTCTGTGAACCACACAACTCATTTGGACCAGGAGGAGACCAATTATGTAGTCTGCAGCAAATAGAAATGAACAATGGATGTGATTTTATATGTAATTTTTTGTAAATGGGCATGTTGTAAATATTCGATTACGGATGAGGTAAACACAATTTATTTTGTAAATATGCTTATTTTTACAAAATAAACGTCTGATTAATGTCTCTGAGTGAGGGGGGGATGCAGCCTCCGTTTCCAAGGTGTTTCAGTTCTTGCATTTGTCTGAAAGGGATGCCGGTTCCTTCTAGAACGCCTAAAACACACTCTATCATTTTAATCATTTAGTTCTGCTGGCTGCGGCTTTATTCCGGCAAGGTGACCAAATACCTAATGAATTACAAAAATGTGAGAAGCAATTCGAAACAACTGACAGCACACTGAGGACCGGTCTTATCTGCCACTTGCCTCTGGCATTTCCTCTTCAGTATTAATTGTTTCTGCCACTCAGTGAAATGACATTCCAGGAAGTGGCAGATGCAAGCATTTTAGAGGCTGTTCGGATTTCCTGGCGCACCGGGGCTGAAAAGGGTAATCTTTTAAATTTGCCAGGTGGCTTTCTAACCCATCACAATCTGATGACAAATATTCGAGGGGCTCAGTCAAAAAAGCCAAGACAAATTCTGCTTTTTTCTGTCAATATAAAAGTGTCAGGTGGCCACTTACTGTATTTGATTTATTCTGGCATTTAATGCGTGAGAGACCTGCAGTGCACTAGTGTCAGAATGGCTTATCGGAGTGAAAATGTCTGCACGCAACGGAATAGAACGCTATTCCCACACCAGTGCACGACAAGCGTGTTTATTTGGTATAAAAACTCAACCTGAGAGCCGATTAGTTTAACAGATGTTTGACTAGAACAGAGTTGAGCTATGGAACGGAATCTGAGGGGAGAAGAATATAGGAATTCTTAGGGTGAAATGTAAAACAATAGGTGTTCTGTTGAAAGAAGGAAAGAAAGAAGATCAGCCATTGGGTCAATGCATCGTCCTGAACGCGTGCCCATTGGCTGGCTTCCTGTTCACAGAAGATGGGGCTATTTGGGCTCAAAGGCACAGAGGTCCTGTCTACAAAATGAGGCCTGGGGTATTCAGTCTAACCACTGCTGCACATTGTCTTTTGGGATGTAATCAATCAAACCTTCCTCTGCCTTTAACTCCAAATAATACATAAGACAGTGTTGTGTTTTTCCAACTGTGACACAATATTTTTTGATGATTTTCATGATGGCTATACTAATGATGAAGTGCAATGAAAACAAACAGAAAAAACATTGTTACTCAGAATAAAGGCTACTCAATGTTACTTTGTTACTCAAATGTACATTTGTAACTCAAAAATTAAGGGGGAAGCACCACAGAGGATAGATGAACATCTCCAGTCCCCAATGTCACATATCATCCCATATAAACAGTGATCCAGAAAAGATGGAGACCATGACCACCCCAACTCTTCTCCAGATCAACACAGGACATCAAACAGTAATACCAGACCTCCTACCCCTCACCCTCGTATGAAGAAAATGATTTCTGCCCCATTTAGTGATGTGGAAGAACAACCATGTCTCCAAAGAACACTGGCCCTTGACATCTCATTCTCCATTACAATTTTACCCTGTGTCACTGCCACCGATGTTCTATCCGTACTCTACAGACTGACATTTTCATATCTGACGATTATGCTTGAGTGAGTCCAAAAACCAAGGGCCCTTTCAAATGCCTTTGTTCCTTTTTATGAGAACTATTCAGGTAATGCACCTGTTTCAAGAGCACACTAACAGCTAGCGAGACTCATTGCAAAGATACCCCATCCGTCCTGCCCCTCAAGAGAACAGGCTGTGACAATGACTGGCTGTGACTCCACCGTAGACACAGCCCCCTAGTGCCCGGATGAGAGAACGGCATGCTCCTGCCCTCACTGCAGACAGACAGACCCTGCTTATAAACACCACACTTGTACCCTGGCCCCCCCCTCTCACACAGTACAGAGTCAGACACAGCGATGGAGACTCAGGGACAGACCTAATACAGCATGATGGTGTATTAAACATTTCTGCAGCTCCTGTGAAATGCAATTATTCTGGGACTTGCTTCATTGATCTCCGCAGCGCAAACATGCGAGCTCATCTGATGCTAATTTTCCAATAACAAGACGTCGAGCCTCTTTGCGATGCTCGCCATCCCTCTTCACCCAGACTACAAAGAGCCGGGTCCACAGTGGCATGGCTCTCATCTGAGAAAAAACCGGGACTTCCTCCATTTATCGTGCATTCCTTTTATGTTGTGGTCCCCTGGGGCAGGCGCAACCTTTGATAGCACCTGTGATGGCAGCAGCGCTGCAGGCTATCACAACAGACAAGGTCCCCACACTGAGGGAACGTTAGGGAGAAATGAAGACACCTTCAAGCTCTTAGGAAGAAGGCAATCTGCGGCTCTATATATAGCACAAAGATATCTGATAACAAAGCCAGATCATTCTGTTTGGTCTGCTTTTCCATCAGGCTGTACAGAAAACATCCACGCCACAAAAAAACCCCAACAAGATAGCATCAAGCTTTTGCTATCAAGAGGGGAAGCCATCAGACCACAGGCTCTTTTAGAGAGTTTTATTCCAGACATAGCTGCAAGGAAATCAAACCTGCTACAAAGAAGGGCTTTTTAAATTCCACAGGTGCTTCAACGTGTTTAGAAGCCAGCCATAGAAACTTTCAGCATTGAGAGATCTCCGTGTTCAAATAAAAGCAAAAGCAAAAATTGAAAACAATTCAATTTGCCTGTAAAGCACACACCCCGCTTTGAAGCCTGCTCCTTGGAATGTTCTGGAAAATTATGGTCTCTCTCTCTCACACACACACAAGCATACACACACCCACACACACTCACAAGATTGACTGGCCCACTTCCATTTCCCATGCACGGCCACTAGGGGCCACTGTGGCACCGCGACTCACCGGCTCCGTGCTGTTGTCGGAGGATGGCCGCATTGCCGGGCTGGGGCGAAGCCGAGGACTTTGCTGCAGAGGCCACTGCTGTCGTGGAGGCGGCGGGGGCAGGGCCGGGTCCGGCACCCGGTCCCGCTGGAGGGGGCGCGTAAGGGGGCTTTCCTTGGCCCGGCTCGGAGGTGGCCCGGCCTCCGGCGGGGCCGTTGCTGTTCCTCCAGGGCCACCTGTTCTGGATGTGGGAGACGGCCTCCTCGGCCACCATGCCGTCGCGCGGGGTCACCCGCAGCGTGGCCTGGGCTTTGTGTTCCTGAGTCTCGTCCGCGTTGTTGCCCGACACCCGGCACTCGTACACGCCCTCGTCGATCTTCTGCACGTTGGAGAGGCGAAGCCTGTGAGAGATGGCGTTGCCCTGCACTCTCACCGTCTGCAAGAAGGAAAAAAAGGGGGGGGGGGAGAGAGAGATTATAACATCAACGCATCAAAACCCATTCTGGTGTTTCTGTATTTATCTGGGCATCCTCCTCGTTTCTACTGCTTGAGCACAAAGTCTGTACTGTCTGTCTGATGTTTGCATGAAAAGGGATTCATCCAAGGGTGAAATAAATATTAATGCTATTCTCACGCTGTCTGCTACAGCTAAGTACTTGCTCCTCTCATGCACAAGCCTGTAAAATCACCGTATTAGTTTCATTACTCTTTTTTCAGTAAGAATTTAGACCCTGAAGAAATTTTTTTCAGTGCTTCCTTTTGGAAAGACAATCAAAGGCAAAGACAATCAAAACCTTAAACCTAAATTTCAATAGTCACATGAAATTGAAAGACATTCAAAGAGTGCATTCCTTAAAAATCAGAACTAACGACGTAAATACAAATGGTCATGCTTAAGCTTCAGTGAGTTTGTGAAATACTGAGGTGACAAATACAAGCAGAAAAACTACAATGTCATCAAATATTCTAGATAATTATACATATGCAAGTGTACCATGATGTAATGTTCTTTCCCAGTTAATAAGTAAGGCATCAGAATTTAATCAGTCTGTATTTATAGCATCTAAAACAATCAATGTCATAGAAAAGGTGCGTCTCGTGCAGCCGTATTTAAAATGCAATAATGACGTTATTGCGGTCGTCATTTTGACAAAACGCAGTTGTAGGCAAACATGCCAAAGTCAACATGAACACCTCTTGCTGTGCTCTGGGTAGATAAACCTACATTGTAAATTACCCGACTGTAACGACTTGACAGAGGCTCGTTTGAAATGTTCCTGGTTTTTACTGTCGCTATGACGTTTTTATCATTTCTTTTCGACCAAGTGCACAGCAAGGCAATAAAAGGACCAAGAATAAGGAAAAATGCGGGGAACACTCACACTTATTTTTGTAGCTTCCCTGGGGGCAGCCTGAAAGCAGAAAATATCCGTCATATAACGGCCGGCCGAACATTTCAGCACTGTTCAACATTTAGCAAGAAAAATCATTCCCATGGGTACAAAATTCTCTTTGTCGGTTTAGTGTCTTTTTATCTCAGCCTGGTCTTGAACTATTATTATTTATATTATTACGGCACAGCTGTTCGCCAGCCATGTCACCAAACCGACTTCAGCCTCAAAGGGACCATGGACAGCAACAGTTTGAAAATAGCACAAAGCGATACGTATCGTGCATTCACTGCAAGAAGCGATACTTTCATCTGACTATCAATATATACTGGCCTGCAAAAATATATCAAAGACAACTAGATTTCATACAGTCTTTGAGTTTGCCTTTACCGAAGACTCTCCCAAACATAAACTGTTTCTCTTACATACTGCGTTATTACTTCGCCAAGGCTATCTGAAAGTGATTCTTCTCACAGAGTGAGAAAATGTCAGCGCTGAAAACAGGATCTATGTTTCGGGTGTCCTTTCATATTATCAATTTCATCTCATTCCCCCACATCCCACATTTGTAAAAAAAAAAGCAATCAGGGGTGGTTATCATCGATATGTCTTCGTGTGCTTTTGAATTGACACGCGCTGTTACACAAAGGGGTCCATCGCGTTCCTACTGCGCGAACTCCGCCGCAGCAGAGGTAAGCGGGCGGTGCGCGCCGCTCTCCTGTCAGACCGCTCTCTGTTCTCTGATGCAGCTCCTACAAAGCGGCGATAGCTGCCGTCGCTCCGCAGCTGACAAATTTACCTTTGCTCTGCTCGCAGGGGAGCTAATTTGCAGCTCGTGCGCAAGTTCTCTTGGGGCTGCTTCCTTATACCACCACTGGATCTCCAGGGAGAACGGTGTAGACCCGACGGCCTTAAAAGCACAGGGCATCTCGATATCTTCTCCCTCACCGACATTTACATCTTTGGGAACTTCAGTAAATGTGGCTAACGGAAGGGAAAGAATGACAAGGTTTTGGTTAACATGTGGAATTCGACAGCAGGAGTGTTCTGTCGGTTAACAGTATAGGCAAAATAAATCTTCGAATTCTGTAATTTATAGGAGAGGGTTATTTGTATGCAAGTTCCTCGCAATGCTCACATCTCCCCTCCTCTTTCGCCAATTTTGGAATACCGTGATGATCAGTCAGTGCAGTCTTGGGCATTCCAACGGAAAGTCATGAATAAGATATATCCGCATACCAAAAATGTCACAGAACGCTAACACCTCCACAATATGTCACACACAGAAACACATCAATGCAAGACGGATGCGTGTGCAGTGATTTAGGCTACTGCCAATGCAACCAGCTAGGCACTTAAAGTATTTTTTCTAGGACTGCATACGCTCATTGCAGTTGATTCGTAAACATTAACCGTTACTCTTAAATGGTGTAAAATGTGTTAACATTTTAATCGTTCATATTCCAAGTTTGACATCTTTTAAACTCATTACATTAAGGCATAACACTCAATTGAACTAAAAATATGTAAATCTGTGTGCGTACGTTACAATCCTTAATACAGTTTTATTTCTCGTCTCTGTTGTAACATAAATTATGAAGACCCAAATGAAACTGTTGCAAAACAGGATTTGAGCTTACAGATGATACAATTTTCAGTATAATCAGCCCCAAAAGCAAGATATAACCTTTGACAGCTCCCGTGTTTCAAATATTATACAAACTAAACAATTCTATGCAGATTATTATATGGTTTTGTTTAAATAAACATGAATAGACTTCACTTAAATCAACAATCATTCAAGTTTACTTACCATTTACGTAAAACAACAGAGGCGCATTTAGCATGAGATAACAAAGGACGCCGTAGAGTCCCCGTTTTTCCATCTCATAAATACGATAGTTAGATTAAAGACCAAGGGACGACGGTCATTTGACCTCTAATACTTATCACACCTGCATTTCCATTGCGAAAAAAATGACAAGAGTCTTGTGTTTTTTTCCCCCAACGGTAGCGGATACCTCTCCAAATCCAAGCAGAGTACTCCCAACGCTGTCGTGTAGGCAGGACAAACACAAGTATAAATCCAAAGGTGACAGATACAAAATCCCTTTCTCGTTGACGGATGCGTATATGAACCGCGGCTTCTCTGGAGATTTTGTTATTCCTGAAATCTACGGCTCCTTAATTCCCGGTGTGCTTCAAGACGAAACCAAACTTATTTTCGGCTCTCATAAATCTGTACCTTTTGCTTTCCACTTGGGCGGAAGCTTTCTCGTACTCTTCCCCAATACCCATCACCAAAACATCCCTTTTGGATCTTGCCCCCAGACGAAGATCTGCTGCGGACTAGAGATTCCCCCGTTCTGTCAGAGACTAGGAGATCACTCGATAATTTCTGCTGGCGTGACCGGATCCTTCTGCTTTGAGTGTGAGCGCATAGCAGTGAGGAGGCGCTTTGGCATTTCCAACGAGTTCGGTGTATGCGAGTGTGTGCTCTCTCTTGCGCGCGCGCTCGTGTGTGTGTGTGTGTGTGTGTGTGCAATGTGCGCAACACTACCAGCTGCTAAACTAGCGCTGGAACCGAACCAGCCTTTTCTTCTTTCAAATCAACACGCCGCTCACCCTATGAGGAGAAATTTCACAAACTGACGTCCACGCGAAATGCCAGCCCCGAAAATATACAGAATCAAGAAGATTCATGTTGTTTTTCTCTCCAAGATCAACAAGCGGCTCTTAAAGCAGCCGCGTTCAGACAGTGGGCAGCCGTATTTAATTTAATGTGAAATACTAAAACACCAGGGATTAAGCTTTTTTTTTTCTTTTGTAAATCAGCCAGCCGCTGTTCAGCCTGCGGTATTAAAAGCGCGGGGTCGATCTGTATTACCCTGAGCAGACACACAAAACAGAGATTCATATAATGCGTAGACTGCATATCGGTGAGGCCATGTAAGATTTAGTCAGTGTCACAACATATTTGTGGCGTGATAACGTTAGGATATTGCGATTTTTAAATCTCTTTTTTAAATTTATGTGTTTCGAAATGGACTTTGATTTGGTATACCCAATATGGTATTTGTACATATTTAAATTGCAACAAACAATAACAATTATCATGGCTAGAACATTTATGAATACGACGATGATGTTGACGATCTTATAAAGGCAATGAGCGCAGCACTCATTATATCAGTGTGCCCTTCATCTCTATTCATGCCTGAAGGAACCGCAGAATGGTTTGTGCACGGGATCCAAGAAGTGTATGGATCACTCGTTTCGCGCTCCAGGCCCATAAAGACCAGCCCCTCATATATGGACGCCTTCAAGTCAGAGTCCTGCATTTCCACGCATGGATATGAAGCAAAACCAATCTGACAATATTATCCAGTTTGCGGGTCCCCGACAATCCCAGGTGCACACGCAGACTGAGTACTTGCGGGGAGACCGAAGTTATACAACATGTCAAATTCCGAAACACGTGTGCGATAGTGTTAATGAGGTGGCGGTGGCAGATGTGTCCCCGCATTGTCACTCTGATCCAGCGCTCTCCAGAGACGCCCAGTTGGTGTGGCAGACTGTCCTTCTGGCTGAATCCTGAAACGGCCTCTCCAGCTGGGAACAAATAAAGGTCCGCTTGTTCACTAAAACTCACTTATTAACAGTTCAGCCACAACGAGATCAGGGGTGCTGGGGGAGAGAGAGAGGCAAGAGAGAGGGAGAGAGAGCGTGAGTGAGCGAGTGAGTGAGTAAGAGAGACTTCCTGAATACATGCAGAGAAACAGAAATACAAATGAGAAAGAGAGTGAGAATTTGAGAGAAAAAAATCCACCCCCCTCAAAAAACAAAAACAAAAACAAAAAAACAGTTGAATACAACACATATATTGCACCAAGTACATTTCCCTTCATTGACTTTTCAGGTTGCCCATTTATGTGAAAGGATTTTAATGTTATTCAAGCATGTTCAAGAAGGTTCTGTTCAGACCAGCATTTGAGGAGGCAGAAGGCCAAGGTTAACTTGGGACTTCCAGCTATCCACCAATTAAGCATCTCTCTCTTTCTGTCTCTCAAGCCTCACTTGTATCAAGGCAGTTCACCTTGAGAAGTTAAGACAGACAACACATGTGTGTCCACTCTAGTGGTGTCTCCACCTCTGGTATTGTATCATGATTTCTCTGCCTCTCTCTCTCTCTCTCTCTCTCTCTCTCTCACACACACACACACACACACACACACACACACACACACACACACACACACACACAAACACACACACACACAAAATCAGAGGACTCTTAGACAGCAAGGATTGCATCCAGTCTGATGAAAGCAGGTCCTTAAATACTTTCTAATACGTTTTAATACATACCCTTTTAATGAGTAGACTAAATGGCCTTATGGCCTAAATGGCCCAAGAAGGTAGGTCTGCACAGTGAAATAACATACAAAACTTTATTTCTGACATTATAAAATGAATAACAGGCAAAAAAATCATCAACATCTTATTGTGAGATGGCACATTTCCCAGAAGTGCTGAAACTCTGCCCTTAGTGACTTAGTGAAAGAGCCGTTTATGCATCCCAAAACGGTACTCAAGTTACTCCCACAACACTCTACAACTAACACCATCACTCACCCTCCATCCCGCACATACACACAGACCGATGACCATCTCCAGTGACAACACTAATAACAAGAGTGCCTCATAACCCCCCAAAGTCGCAAAAAACAGCAACCGATCAGCCAAGATCGTGCAGTGCACCAATTTTCAGACAGATATCACTGAAAATGTTTTCACATTTCAGTACAAGACTTGTTTGCCCACAGAATAAGTAAACACTGTACTGGACAGGAAAGTTAGGTTTGTTATTCCATGTGCAAATCACGTCTGCTCGTTTGTGATTCCCATTCAACACGGTTATATGATCCCCATCTGAAACAGATTACAGAATTCAGTCTCCTGGCGTGCAATACAGTGTTATTTTATGATATCTTTGAGTTCATAACATACAATGTAATTTAATAACATGCACTGTATGATATTATATGTAGTGTCATACAAGTTCTAATAATTTAAGACCACCCATACAGTTCCCACAGGGAATATAATTCCACTGAAGCATATATCTTTTGATTAAAATTAAGATTTACAAGGAAAAAAAATCAGCTTGAAACACTGTCCCAGAAAAGGCAATTTAATTAATCAATTTATTTTTGTAACAATTTGTATTGATCCATTGAATCAGCTTGTGCATCTTGCTTGGAGCATCCGTCTCTGAACTGTCAAAATTGAATTTAGTCACTTACTTCAGGGCAGTGCTATTCCCAGACTGCATCTTTCCCTGAAATTTATTGGACTGTTTTAGACTTAAGTTGCAAAAAAAAAATCAATTTATCTGCCCATGCATATGTTATTGTATCATGATGTGCATGATTAGGACCAGGAAGATAATCATGTTCTATCATCGAACAGAAGCGCAAATGTTTTTCTCATAATGTCCCTGAAATTCGCTGGCTTCTCTTTGTCCTACGTGACGGAACACAGCAGACATTCTTCAGCCAAGCAGGTTTTTATTAGAATTCCTCTGTAAACATTTATTACCAGCAAGGCGACACTGGCCTCTTGTATAGCAATATGAAAAAGGTTTGCTTCCACCCTAAATTATCTTGATGTGTGGATGTGGCGATGAGGTTGCTAGACTTTGGTAATGCAGCAGTGCTCAAGGCTCTACACCTTTAAAGGTCAATTCACAATGCGTTTCGGGCCTAACTGGAGGGACAAGGGCACTGTGATCTCATATTTCAGTGATGGCCCAGATTCACTGACCAAAATGTGCACTGTCCTTAATTCTGAGTAGCGCATTTAAACAAGTGTTACTTTCTCATGTTTTTTTATTTTTGTGAGTCAGTGACATTAAAAAAATGCATGTAATGTTGATGAAAAAATACATGCTTGGTTAAACTTGTCTGCTAAAATTAAAGACAAATATTTTCATGTTTTGATTGAATCTGGGCCAGTGTTTCACCCCTTTTTTCTTCCCAGGAGGAGCACACCTATTCATTGGCTATTCTGTTTCAAAAGCATTGACATGATCATTTGACATGATTTGAAGGCAAACAATTACCGTGCCTTCAATCTGACATGCATGCCTTCATCTGAATACTATTCCATTGAAGCTCAACTTAATATTTTTCAATATACAGTCTTTCAGGGTTCAAGTGTTCAAGTAAAAATATTTCTGTATGGATTTGACATGTGGGGGTCTTGGCAGGGCTACTGAACTCTCATTCTTGTCTTCTTTTCCAGCTCTTTTAAAATATTTCTTCAGAGGATCGTCCAAAGCTTCTAAGCAGAGCCGTGAAAGGCACCACACATGTGACTGCCTCATAAGGCGGTCCTTTTCAATTTGTTGTCATCCAGACACCATCTTAACGGAGACATTTCTTAAAAAAAAAAACGAAGTGGAAAGGAAAGAAACTAATAGAGCCTTATTATGAAACATGGGCACATTTTTTTTTTTTTAAATGGGGTGAAAGAAAAAGTCTTGTCGGTTTTAACGAAAAACATTTTTTTTTTTTCCTCTCGACTCTTTCTCAAAATAATGAATCCCCTTTGATTTGGGAGAAAAATGGGAATGATCATTTCGGTGCAAAAACAGCCATCGACTTTTTAATGAACCTGCTCGGAGTGGGCAGCTGAAGAGCCCCCTGTCTTTCTCCCTGCACTTGCCGTTCTTCTCCCAGGCAGTAAATTACTACGGTTAGGAGCAAGAGGCTTTCCCAGGCTCTCCTGCTGTGTAAATTGGATGTGTGCTCCTTAATCACCAAAAAAACTCCTCTCTCTAGGAAACTGGTGGAAGAGAACGTAGCACCCTGGCATTAAAGCTAAGGGGAGAGAGGGACACAAAGCAAGATTACAGGCCTCGGAATCTAATGTGGGTGAGACAGAATACAGTATGCTGGGCACTAAGACGACGGTGTCCATTGGAGATCCTCAGGCTTCCAGTCTTCCAACTCAGGTCCTAATTACTTAATTGGAGTCACCACATAGGCAGGAACTTAAATTGCCTGTTTCTGATGTCAGTCAGCCACTGGTTGAAAGGCATCCATAAGCCACTGAGTGGATATCCAGAACCGGAGGTAGATGCCACTCCACTGAGGTTTCTCATGTTTTTCTGATGATGGCCAGAAATCAAGGAACTTGGGAGTATGCAGAAAAAAACGTCGGTGTCGAAACGGTGTTAGATGCGATCAAGAATCCCAACGCTGAGTAACAGTTACTAATGATTAAAAAAGAATAACAATTCAGTGCAGGAAGAGTTTTCCATTGTGAGTCAACTCTGCAAGGTAGAATGCTGTGAGGGCTAATGCTGACAGCTTGTGAAAACAGCCTTTAGATTCACTCTGGGTGGCATTTTAATGATAACATTCCATAAGTGACCTTTCCGTTTGAACACACGTCTGGTATAAAGAGGCATCAGACACAGCCTCCAAGGGTGCACTACCAACTGTAATCACCGTAAAGCAAAACAACATCAAAATAACTGGAATTTTAAAAATTACCCGTCTTTTCAGCTTTCAAAAGAGGAAGTGCTCCATGTGCTAAAAGTAATCTTAATAACTATGGGAGCCAAAGTAAAATGAATAAATAATTAAATAAATAAAATAAGCAAAAGTAAAAAAAGCTGACTTTCAGGCCTCATAGCCTTGCAAATATGTCACTATAAGAGTTAAATGTGAAGCAAATGGTGAAATATTCTCCCACTAACAGGTTACTCCAGGTAGTCTGCTTTTTTATCTGCTGTTTTGATTCCCTCTGGAAATAGTGCACTGTAAAGCATTCTGTGACATCCTGATTTTAAATGGCGCCACGCCAAATAAAAGTTGATAGACTGACTGATGTTTGAGTAGGCAAAGAAATTGGGTGTTGTAGAGAGAGTGCCTCGCTCTTGCGGTAAACAAGCCTCACTGGACCACGTCCATCTGCTTTCCTCTGATCGTTTCAGTATCTGTCTTCTTTCGGGGCGCTTTGATTACCCCCCAATTGTGGTTCCACCTGGGCAGGACCAAATCAGCGGGCCCTTTGTCCGGGCCTTGCCAATGCAGGCCGAGATGTGTCGCCTCTGAAGTGAGGTTCCGGGTCTCCGGGCTTAGTTCCTGCGAGGATGTGAATGGCTCTATACACCGAGTCAGTTGCCCTCCGAGCTGCTCTCCAGCCTCCGCGTCATGCCGCGTTTTCTATTGATTTTTAAAATTTTTTCTGGTGCAGGTGCGACATTGTTGTGAGCTGCGGCAGGAAGTGGCGGCGGGAAAGACGCAGCTAACGGAGGGCCGCCGCGGCTCCGTCTGAAGCGGCGTCGGCGCGAACCGCCCAACGGATCGGGCTAATTGGGGATTTGTTTACAGGCTCAGACTGAACGCACACTCTGGGAGCTGCTTTCAACAGGTTGAGGAGTTGCTAGAGGCAGAAAAAAAAGGACAAGTCTAGAGAAGTCACAAAATGCAGCAGGAGTTGTTTTTGTCTGTCATTATGATTCCCTAAACACTAAAAGTAAAAGAGTCTTTGTTTTGATTCATCCCCTGTTATCAGGTGGTTGCTGACCGGGCCACGAGAAGCAGGAAGTAAGTGGCTGTGAGAGTCTATCAGGCAGAGCGTGCCCGGTCCCATTACGGACTGATAATAATCCCATTACGGCCTCGGCGGTGGCCGCAGGCTTTGTGGCGGAGGCAGTCGGCAGCGCGGAGGACGACCACAAAGCTGAGATGGAGACGCTGGCTGGGATTAATCCAGCCGATGCTGCCCAGCAAGAGCGTCCCACGTGGGGGGGTGGGGGGGTGGGGGTTGGGGGGAGGAGGGGGGAGAGGAGATCAGAGACGTCACTGGTTTTTATCTCTTTGTTTACTTGCTTTTTTCTTTTCCCTTTCTGGCACGCTTTCCTTGCTACTGGCGTGTGCCAGCATCACTGCATAAGGCATAAGTGATCCGTCCCACACATGCACAGCAGGATAGATGAGGGCATCTCTGCTTCCCAGCAAGAGGGAAAATAATAGATATGAAGGCAAATAAAGGCCATCGCTCTGGTGGGCTGTCACAGGTGACCAGTTGGCCCTCAAATGAATGGCACAACCTGCCCCAACCAGGCCCCAAATGGATTCTCTGAAGTATGTCATAACCCGCTAGTTTTATTTTCGGTCTGACAGGTGACTATTAGCTGCCTCTGTTGAGCAGAACAAGCGGCTGTCCCGTACATTTTAAATGGCGAGCGTCTTTGTTCTTTATGGGCGACCGCTCTCGTGGTCATTTATGACCGCTTTCTTTGTTTGTTTATTTTTATTCCCTTATTTTCACGTGCTCCTCTCAGCCATGCAGAATCAAAGCGGGAGCGCTTCAGAGTACCCCCACTAAAGAATCGCTTCCGTTTTTTCCCGTGACCTCACTTTAATTAGAAAGCATCAGATCTTCAAAGGCAGGGCTCGTCTTCTGCCTGGCACCCGACGTCTACCTTTTAGTGATATTATCATTACAAAACCCCCCACTGTCCTCACAGTACTCTCAGACTCGTTTGCATTCGTATTGGGGCCAGCCTCCTCCACTGCAAAGTGCTGGTCTAAAAATGGTCAAGCTGAAAAACAAGCCCTTGTCAGATAGGCCATCTTGCATTTTAAGCATAACGTTGGCCTTATAACTTTTTTTTTTTTTTTTTTTTTTGCAAAAAAGAGGATATGTTGACCTCAAGGTGAGCGTGTTCTTTTTGTTTTTTACTACAGTCCCTCTGAATGCTGCTCTTCAGAAGCATTCATCATCACAGTGTTGGCAGAGGTGTTATTGTCTCTTGATTATTTGAAGAGATACACCATGCCTGTACAAGCAGAGATAGGCAGAGGGCCTTGTCCGCTTAGACTTAGTGATTTGTCTTGATCAGTCTTTGATCTGGGAGGATTCGTCGACATTCTCTTTTGGTTCTTCGGTGAGCCATTGCTTGTGGCACAGACTGAAACATTACTAAAGCTCTAAAGAGTGGGAAAGTTGTGGCCACAGCATCTTTAAGGAACAACAGAATATAAGGGATGTATCTCCAAAGTTCAGTGAGTCCCACACTTGAGTCTGTTTGTTTCCGATTTCTTTTTTCTATGAGAACATTTTGACTTAGTTGCCTTTTTCAGTATGCATGACACAGACTGCAGTCACTGGGCTATAAACCACAATCACAGGTGGTAGGGCTGTAGACATGGTGCTGAAAGCATACGCACTGAAGTGGTGCACACTACCATATGCACCATGCCAAGGAACATACACACCTGATACACTGTGTCATGTACAATGTATACACACATTGGTGTGTGCGCGCACACACACACATACACGCACACACACACACACACAGATGCAGTGCCATGCGGCACAATCACACAAGCGCTGCATCTACCCCGAAGCGCAGCCGCGGAAACGGCATGCACCATGCCCTCAACATTCTCCTAACACCTCCGGATCGGCTACCTTTTTACGAAGACCTTCCAAGACGTCCCGTGCATCTATTAATCTCCCACAAGAGTGGCTCGCCGGAGTGCCGTGAAGGAGTATAAATCGTCGCATTTATTGCCAAACGTACTGCATTTCATTTCAGGCCTCATTACCTGATCGCGGCTACGGACAGCCCGAAACAGCGGTGCACCTTCGCAATTTACTCTGCCTTGACAGAGGGCAGGTACCGGGGAACGCCAGACGAAGATTAATTGAGACCTGGTCGTTGTCATGTGCAACGCTTGTGCAAAGCCTTTGCATCTTTCTATTCACGGAGTCAAACGGGGTCACAGACACGCCTTGTCGCCCCTCCTCTCATATCCGTGACTTGGGCCCTGTGGAGCAGTTATGTATGGTCATCGATTACAGGTGAGCGGGGGTGGGTATCACCTTCTGGACTAGGTGACAAAATAATTACCTACCTTTTATGGCAGATATTTTAAGCATAGAAGATCTGCAAGCACGAATGATTTGTATGCATTTTTCACACTCATTCTTTAGCCAAAAAGCACAGCAAAGATATAGCCTCTAAAATGTGACTGGTGATAAGACTCAAAGCATGACCTACACCACTGCCACACTGAAGTGCCTTCAAAGAGAGGTACATTTCCTTAAAAGCTCCAGTGTAACCAAAACCTAAAATGCATATTTTGTAGGCAACCCCCATAGCCTTGGATGACTATAGTTATTTCTCCAATAGGGGATGTCTTTGTGAGGAAAACATTTTTAATATTCTCAACAGGTTTTTATGGTTGCAGCATATATGCTCATGTCTGGAATCTCATTTAATAAGCACCCCACTTTTGCAAGAACTTTGCCTTGGGAACAAACTGCCACCTCTTTTTAAATTCCTCACAAACACTTCCCACCCCTGTGTAAATAAAAGGCACGAGTGCTATTATATTCCAACACTTGTGGACATAACAAGACACAGCCTCAAAATCTGCCCACACAGACACAAACCTTATTTACATAGGCCCACTAAGGGATGTCATTAACATAGTCCCACCGCTTTCACGACACCAGGAGGAACCTCCATTAACACATCCCCACCAAGAGATCTCATTAACAAAGCCCCACCCCTGTGAGGACACCAGAAAGAACCCTCATTAATATAGCCACATCCTAATGAACATCTTGAAGAACCCTCAGTAACACTGCAGCACCTTATTGACATAACCCCACCCCCCAATACACATATAAGGAATAAGCCACATTAACATAATTTATATTAGGTTAGTAGGATTGGTTGTTTGTGGGGTTCTGGAGAAGGAACTGATTTGGCTGGGAGGCACTGATCGTGAGGAGTACTGTCTCCAAGAGGCTGTGAGTGTGAGTCTGCTCTGGCATAAGTGCTGATGTTCCTTATTACCTGTCATCGGGGAAAAAGGCCTGTTATTACCCTGCCTGAACTGGCAGGTTTGAATACAACCAACCTGCTTCCAAGAAAACAGCCCGCAATTATGTGTGAGAGGATGAACTCGTGGGTAATTACCATCTTGGTGCATCAATGGACCCCGCAAAACAAGTCAGACACAGAGAACAACTGCAGATGAAAGAGGCATTTCAGCCAAGAACACATATTGTACAACGAGTCAAATGTGCCATTGTCTAAAGAGCTTACAGACTTTGTACGTGCAGTGTCAGAGAGGCAGTCCCTGTAAATAAACACATCCTCTCTTAAGACACAAGACTCGAGCCACACACTTCTTGCTCAGTCCAAAAAAAATTAAATACAAAAATCCTCAGTTGTGAAAGTGGTTTGAAGAATGATATACGGTATGCATCTTGTAAACCTTGCATACATGTTGCGGGAAACTTCTAAATTCAGTTTCAGGCAATAGACCAAGTGCAAAGCCCTGCTGCTCGATAACATCTGAAAATGAGTTGGATGTTCACCAGACTCTATTCAGTTGTAACTAAACATTTCCCTGCAATTTTAACATAGTTAAAAAGCCACTTTTCCAAATTTCCCTTAAGACTGTGTGTGGAGTAATCTTTCAGCCCACCAGCAGTCATCTCTATCTGCAAGAATTTATGCATGCCAGGCAGACCTCTCCTTTCTGTGACCTTGAGACACTTAAAAATTGCTCCTCTCCTGGGTCACACATGAAGATCATGTCCTCTGTCTGTTTTGGTCCCCATGTGGTGGGATGAGTTACCCATCATTGCCATAACAGGAAAATCTCCGGCCATCTTCCAGAGCAGACTGGATACCCACCTTCTCAGACTGTTAGCTACTCTTAACCCTTTCTCTACCCTTTTCTGGCCCAAACACACTGACTTGATAGGTTTTGCTTCTCTATATTCCATATTGTATGCTAGTGTAGCTCTGTTTTGTATGTTGTGACTTCTGCTCTTTGGTGACCGCTGTTTCCTAGATGGTTATGGCACCTTATAAATCTCTTCAGTGTATCACTGTTTTTGTCGAAGCATTGCATTAGACATTGAAATTCATTTCCAATGTGTCTGTGCAGGTACTGCTGTTCACTGACCTTATTACATGCCATAGTGTACCTTATACCTTGTGTGTCATTGTGGATAAGTGCGTGTGCATAAATGAATAAATGCTAATGTCCCAACTTCCAGCTGTGTCCCATTTATGATGACTGCATGTTTTTCTTCAATTCACACTGTGTGTATCGACAAATGCTAGCCGAGTTCAGAACAGAATGGCTTATAGGGCCACAGCTTATCCCAATTTTTCACACTGTGCATATAGATAGAAGTATTCATGTCCCCAGTAATGGTATTGCAAATGGATTAATGTCATTCTCTGTTCAGGCGATAACCCTATAGACATACAATGGCAACTGGGACAAGACGTAACAGTGTTACTTACATAATGATATAAGCTAAACCTAACCTACAAATCATTTGTTATATATTGTTTTGAGATTATTCCGCAGTATAGAAAACTAAAAAAAGACTACAGAGGGAGAAATCACTGTAAGTCACTTTGGAACAACGGTGTCAAAGACAATACCTGAAACTGTCCAACATGCAGTTGGTTTGGAAGGTGCAGAGAAGACTGATGCACAACAGTATCCTCGCTAGGATATCTGGCTGCTGTTCTTTGAAAAAAACGGAGAAACCCAACTAAATTCTCGGTGCCAATATTGATTTTTTAGGGGGGGGTGTGGGGATAAAGTAGTGCCTGCATTTTATCAGAGAAAGTGTACAGAAGAATGCTGTAAACTTATTTAGAATTACGTCGATTACGGCACGTAGCAGTCAATTTCATAACACTGCATGGATTTTATTCCATGAAAATGCATGACTGTTCTAAAAATGGGACAGCCTTTTAAAGTTTTCTATTTTTCCTGCCTTCCCAGGCCTTTGTGCTTTGTCGGGGGGTGGGGGTGGGAGGGTACTCTCAGAGTCATTGAACGACTAGATGGGACCACTACTGTTTCAGGGGTTGCAAAGTCAAAACAAAAAAAAAACACAACAGAATCCGTCCTTGCTGGATACCTGATATGGGATGGTGAGGTGTTTAAATAACAGCTCTGTTTCTGCACAGAGCAACAGGTAAATGTAAAGAGCTGGCCATCAACAGACACATTCGGTCTGTCACACTGACACTGTGGTGGAAGGGAACACCAGGCCCATTTAATCAAGGCTAGATTAGAGACGCCATCCCATTACGCCGAGTTTGGCCGGGATTGCTGTCGGATGAACCAGTGATCACGGCTCAAAGATTACAGACCCCTTTTCTCCCCAGTTGTCATCCTCATTGGATTTTCATCCTCGAGCCAGGACTTGTGTTTGGACGCCCACGTATGTGCAGACACAAACATGGTCACGTACGCCCACAAATGCTTGTGCACACATATGTGGGGACGCACACATACATATATGTACGTGTATACATGCACGAACACATAAACATGCATATGCGTGCATCCACATTTGTGGCAGGCACAGCTACCAATACCAGCTACAAATGGGCAATGCAAACAATCACCTTGAAACGGTTATTTGTGATCAATAAGAAAAACTATTTCAGCAGAACAGGCAACAACAGATGATTCCCTTGTAATCAGCTACGTCTAATGTGGTTGCATTAACCATGTGCACTTCACATTAAATACATTTAATTACAACAAAGAGAATGACTTACATTAAATCATTTTGATTATAGCAAAGAGATGGGAGATTGGTTTTAAATTCACCAGATGTTTTCTTTGTTAGAACTGAAATGATTTCAGAACAGCAGAGCAACCGCATTAGATGCAATCAGGCACAAAGGAATCAGCTGCTAATGGGTGAACCCTGTTTAAACTGGCATGCTTGTTAATCACGCACAACAAGCAAAAATAGGCTCGGGACTGTTATTAAATAAATGTATGTTTCCTGGCTCGCCTACTAGTTTGCTGTTGACTACTACTGAAATACAAACACACACAGACACAGATACACATGCACACATGCATGTGCACACACACACACAGACACACACACACATGCATGTGCACACACACACACATCGTTTGCAACATAGTTTCCAAACTTGTACTTTAAAGACAGGTGGATTTGTTTTACAATTTAAAAAATTTAAAAAATGTTAAAATAATGATATTGAATTGAATAATGCTTAAAATTTGTATAAATTATTTGCTGTTTTAGGACTATTGTTCTCCTCTTTGTTAAACACTGTTAAACACAGTCTTTGGGATCAAGAATCAAAATGTTGAATGTTGTAGGCTTTCCATGCTATAAAGTTACTGTCACGTACCATTACAGACTAATGCTGTTTTAGCGCAATGTACGAATTTTGTTCTAAAAGCAACTACACACTCTGTGAAAATCTGTTAGTGTGGGAAAGGCTGTAACAGGTGAAACCTGCCATTTCATCATTTCAGCCATGTTCTTTTGAAAAAATGGGGCTTATATAAACACATTAGGTGGGCTTTTGTTCACATCATGACGTCACTTCACCCTGGCATTACCAATGAACATGGGGGATCTTCACAAGCCTTTTGTCCATGTGAAAGATGGTTCAGATAGTTGTAATACAACTACACTGTAAGGCCATGGACTAGCGCTTTGCAACTGACTGCAACCACTTTTGTGACACCAGCATGTTTTTTTTCCTGCTTCCAGAAAATTGTTCTCAAATGCATCAGGGTTACCTTTAAATGCCTCCTGATACTGTAAAAGTCCAGTATTAAATATTTAAAGCAATTGCCATGCTCACAGCAAAAGGAGCTTTATAGCCGCTGCTTAACAGAAGGGGGATCATTACCGAAAGAGCTGAATCTCAGCATATGCCAGTGTTGTGCAGGGTCCACCAGAGCAAGAATACTTGGAAGTCGTCATTACGAATCCTCGGCTCTGACGAGCCCGTGCGCGGTGTAGCCCAGAGCTGAAATGCGTGGTGTAACGCTTCAAAAGCCGTAGCGCTAGCGTGCTGCAGCCTCTGTGGAACCTTCCTCACGCTTTTGCTGACGGTGCTGTTCCTCGCCAACAGAACACAAACAAATGGGCTCAGGAGATGCCGCTGGTGCAGCGTGTCTTTTTTTAGTGGAGCACGTTGGAAACAGCGCTACGTTTCCTGTGGTACCATTACCTGGGCGGGGTAGGGAGCTAATAGGTTACTCAGTTTAGACTGTTGCCTCCCTGTATTTCCTTGGCAGTTAGTGGAACATATGCACACACATGTACACATGCACACACACACACAAACACATGCATGCTGGCTGGCACACAATGTACCACACGCACACGGAACCACACGCACAAAGGCACACGCGTGCACGCGCGCACACACAGCTTCTTACTTGTTATATGAGTATGTTGTGAGCATTAACATGCAAATATCAGCATGTGATACATATCTTTACATCATGTATCTGTATATCTATAGTTACATATGACTTGTAATTGGCAAACTCATTCTCAATGCTACTAATGGTTATTATAGCTGGTGATAATACATGATTCTCTGTGCCGGCTTGGGTTCATGCCTCAGGACCTCAAGCCCCCATGACACAAGGGAACACTCTAGGTCCCTACAGGCCTTTTTACCCAGTCAGTGCCCACTCTAACCACCGTCCCACACAGACACACACACACACACAGACACACACACACACACACCTCATTCCTTAGTTTGTTTGAAGCGTTGCTCGCTTCGCTGCGATTCCTCTGTCGTAATTAATTTTAATTTGGTAATGAGGACGGTCAGGAAGCATATGGCGCGGATGGCGGCAGCGGCCCCAGGTGGACCGTACGCACGGGGCCGTGGCGTGCGCGGCGTCCGCTCCAGCAGCGCAGAAATCCCCAGGACGGACAGACGGCACTCTCAGCCACGCTTCCCAGCATTGCTGGCGCGGTGAAGCACAGGCGGGAGAGCCTCCCTCGCCCCCAGAACACCTTCTGCGCGCAGGAAAACGGGTCATTTCTCTCACACCGTATTAGCTAGGCTTCTCCATATAATCCCGACTGCTATGCTTATAGGTGAGCAAACAGGGCACGTGGAAGTCCTTTGACAATGTTTCTAAGGAGGTCAGATCAGATGGGGATAAAGCACTGTGCTAATTGTTTCCTTTCTGTTCTTGCGTCAGGAGTCCCACCACCTAAGAGGTTCCTCTAGACTAAGCAATACAGGCATGAACTACTCCGGAGAACACGTTGTGTGTCTCAAAACACGTGTAAAATATCACAGGTAGCTAATTTTCGTAGCAGATGGTTAGCTTTATACATTAGAAGAAAAAAAAAGTTGATCTAGGTCTCTCGGTTGTTGCCTCAACATAGTGGGATCTTCCGAAAACTCGAAATGCGTGAGACCTGCTACTTCGAGACGGGCCTGTAATGCAGCCATTGGTGTTTGGCGGATTTGCGCTTGAAAGTCGGACGCGCTGAGATTGATCGTGTAATTGGGAAGGAACAGTAAATGTGTGGTGTGGGACATGTCCTGTGTGCCTGCTGGAAGTCAAAACACGCTGTAATTACACACTGATGCTCAGTGCTGTTTGTCAAACAGCAATTAAATATCTGGGATGAAATGACAGCAATTTTCATGCTGCTGAAGTGCAGGCCGAGTTGTTTTGCATCAGACTGAAACTGGTGCGTCTCTGGCGCGTTTTCACCGTGTGAAAGAGCCCGCCTCTGACAAACAGCACAGCGATGAGCTAATGTGTTGTCCCGTCTGATGCACAAAATCCTGAATTTAAAAGAGCAATTATCTGAGCTCTCCTTTCTGAAGCTCACAATCTTAAATCCAGTTTGATGGAAATGGGGCTCGCACCAATTTTCCATTGCAAGAAACTCACTGTAAGAGAGTCTCTGCCCTGGAAATCGTATCGAGGAAAATACCCTCACCATTCCCAGGAATGGGAAAATTCATTTCCCCATGCCTGAGAAAATTCTGTTCCATATTTACCAATACTATAAACTTGTGTGAAAAGGGAATTTATTCCAAACACAAAAGCAGCCCATTCTTGAATAACAGAATTTGAAATAATGCAATTAACAAGTGAACAGCATCAATATTTAAAGCAATAAATTAGGACAAGTAGGTAATAATACAGTAAGAAACATATTTGTGATTAATATGGATATTTACTTAATAATCAAAGAGAAGTAGGAAGTGCTCCTTGACACAAGTGCTTGAAATACCATGGATTTCCTGTACAAGCAGTCTGGAGCTGGTGGAGCTCTGTGTTACATACTTAAAAGGCATTATAGCAACAGCGTTGACACAGTTCCTCCATCCTCTGTGTCTGTGCAAGAGGGCCACAATGGGGGCAGATGCTGGTCCATTCAGGCCTTTTGTGGCGTAATCACTATGAAGGTGGGGGTGACAGTCTGCAGGCCAACATCCATTACCTCAGGTTATTGCCTTTTTTCACCATGCCTGCCCGGTTTGGGATTGCCAAATATATTACATTTGCCCACTACATCTCTTTCTCTTTGCACACTCTCTGTAAGAATGCAGGAATGCCAAAGTGAGGCAAATGTAGTCCATAGACACACTTGCTCGTAGCCAGCAGCTGTTTTTCACACTAGGACTCCCACAGCGCACTACAGCAGAGCCAGTGCTGATTGGAGGATGGGCACATTTCCACTGATGTCGTCCAAGTTACTCACAGGTGCCTAATGAGCCACTGCGGGTGTCACGGTGGGGACGAATCTCACCTTACTGTCTTCTACTTCCAGACTCCTGGCCTTTGTTGCCGAATGATACAACTCAGACTCGACACAGCAATAGGTCTCACCATGCACAGAACTAATGCTTTAATAATCCGCTTGGGAGCCCACAGCCTCTTAAGGGAGAAACCCTTGCCTCTATCGTACCCCTTGCCTATATGTCATACACTGTATGATGCTGCTCCACAAGCACAACTGCTACAGAACCACAACTTAAGAAGAATTATTCTGAAGAAAGAAACATCTAGATGTAATTGTGTCAATGTTCTATTTCTTCGTGTTTTAAGTGATTCAGCCTTTAGCCCTAACGACATGGTCTTATTTACTAGTATCAGAAAGGACAGATTATGGTTTACAGTGTTTTTCCTTCATGTGTCTAGACTTTCTATCAGAGATATCATACATCATTTCAGTTCGAGATGACAGGTTGTTTAGTACATTAAAGACAGTGAAACAGACAAGAAAGCAAGCAAATTTACTTTCTCCTGAAAATACGAAGTCATCTGTGAAATAAGTGAACATTGCATTAAAAATAAAGAATGCCTTTGCTATTGAGTATGTTTATCATGATTCTTCAGATGGCAAATGTTGATCATGTGTAGACTCCCCTGCTATAAGCCACACTTTGGAAGCACAGTTGAAGACTGAAAATGTATGAAATGATGCAAAGTGATGTAAAGCTTTCTGCAAAAGGGAGGTTGCACTTACTGTTATGACTATGGTTTGGCAGGTAAGACTTCCTCAACCCAGATATGAGATCAGAAAGTTATACTTATAATATGTCTATTCTCACATATTTCTTAATTGACTATCGCAAGAGGTCAGGGAATCAGTTTTTTTTTCAACTCAGTCCCAGGGGTTTTCTTTCTGGTGAGTTCCTTTGGTTTTAGAAATGTGTACTGTTTTATAAAGGTATGGCTTCTGAGCTGTCTTTCAAAACAATAGACATCAACACAAGAGTGAATGCGAAGTCATACAGCACAGCATTCAAAACGAGAATGACTGGATAGGCTGTACACTGGAACAATGTGATCTTTTCTATTATTATGACACTTATAGAGCCAAGAGTATTCATGAGTATGAAATGAACAGTGACTAATAAATTCTCATTTTCATGCATTTTTTTTGTTGACAGCAAAGAAAGGTATTTTCCATGTGCTTCTACAGTACATTGTGTGGACCCAGAAAAGGGAGAGAGAAACCATTTACTGAAGTACAGTCATCCCAATGTATTTTTGACTCATCGCAGAGATTATTTTTCAACAACTTGATATATTTTTTTTTCAACAACCCAACCATTTTTGATATGAACTGGCCTCTTTTGAAGACAGGTGTTTTTTCAATGTGAGTTGCAAAAAATAAAAGCTTAAAGAAAACTGAATGGAAGAGCATTTTGGGCCGATTGGGCTGACAAATTAATAAGTGCTATTTTTATTTTTACCAATGAAAAAAAGGACTCTGCTCATCAGTGAACGAAACTGACTGTGGCCCTGTATACCCCTCTCAGACAGACACCGATCAAATATTCAATGCTCCCTCTCACTCAGATCGCAACTCTCCAAATCTGTGTTAATCTAAATGGAGGGGTGCCATTGATTGTTCCAAAGGTCGTCGAGCCGGCGACGGTCAATTGCCGCCCACGATAAGCCCGAGATAACAGCGAGTCAGATGGCTGACCCAACCCCCCCCCCACCCCCCACCTCCTTCTCAGCCGTGAGGGGATTAATGCTCTCGGTACCCAGGGACAAAAATGGCACCGGTGCCGGCAAGGGTGACGAGGAGACAAACCGGTGTGCTGAAAATAAAGAGGATGGCTACCTGCCAGGCCTTGGAAGTGGACGGGTTTAATGGGCCAGATTGCTATCAATATGTAACGTCGAGACACGCAGGAAAAAAAAGGCACTTAACGTAGCGGAAAGTTCCGTGACTGGTGTCAAAACCGGTCTAACTTCAGTTTCATCATTTCATAAGAGAGCGAAAAACCGAAAGCGTGGAGTTTTCTGTGGAGCTTCCTGCAGCATAAACCCCAAGCTGGGGGCACAGAAACAAACCAAAAAAAAACACTATCCTAAAACCACTTTGTAATCATTTTTACATTCTTTTTCCTTCCAAGCGCCTGTGTAAACATTAATCTCCATCTGATTCCAGGCACACGCATTAGCACGCTTTTCTCTCCTCCCCATTTTGCTAAGATGCCCGAGTCCAGCCCAATATGCTGTCTGTTTGTGCCAATGCAGTCTGAGTCTTGACCTAGCCAGGAACACCAGGAAGAGCCTTGTGATTTTAGCTTCTTGGCTTGCGTGAGGAGACATGGACGCAGTGGCGAGGAAGGGGGTAGTCACTGTTGAAAAACATCCCGAGTTTGGAGTAACAGTGGATGAGCCTGGCTGTGTGGGGGCGGAGAAAGCACATCCTTCAGTGTGTGACAAATAAAGGCAAGGACTTACTGACTGACAGGCCGTTCTGCTCAAATGGACTGCGTGTTGTAACCCTATAGCTTTCTTTTTAAAAGCTTAAAGATACAACGTTGCTGAATTGAATACGTCTGCTTCTCTGTCTGTCTATATGTTGTATAACTAAAAGCCTTTTTTCTGTGTGTGAGTGGTGCATATACAGAGCGGTATTATGTTATACACATGAAATGTTCTGGCCCAGATTCCATCTAAGGTGGTTGGCATTGAATGGAGACCATGCTTACTTGTTTTCTTTTGCAGAACTTATTTCACCATCTGCTTCTTTTTTGTCTTTGGTTTTATCCAGAACACAAATTATCATCTATAAATCCTGTTTGCCACTCGTGGCCAAATGTTTTTAAAGGTCCTGATCTGGGAACGCTGCCTGGAAAGTTTGTCCTTTCCTCAACGTTTCTGCTCAAACTCTTTTCTAATTGTATTACCTTTGAAGCGTATCTACCTAAAAACAACAGAAAAAGGGAAAACAAGCTTCAGCCCCAACAATCTAATTAAACAATAACCTGTTTTGTTTTTGAGAGAGTTTATAGACTGTGGTAGCCAAAGGCCTTTCGTGTTAGTGGTAGTTTGAACGCGCGGCGGTTCGACGATGCCAGACAGCGTGCTGTGACTGAAGGTGTTCAGTTCAGATTGCATTTGCCTTATTTCATGCAGCACGCGTAATGGGAGTTTTATTTGACTCACAGCTTTGCTGCCTTGAGGTTTCCCTCTGTTGCATCAGCATTCCTGTCTAGTTGTGTATATTAAGTAAGGAGCGCTTTAACCCGCACAGGCCACTATTAGTTAAAACGGATGCAATGATGGTGTGCGAAGCGATGCGCTATTAACTCTCGAGGACGTTTGGCAGAACACATGAAGTTGGGCTAATGTACCGCATGGAACTGAGAAATCACAGCGATCTTCACGAAGGTGGGCCCGTGTGGTCAATGAGTCATCTCATTATCTGAAATGAGCATTCGCGCTGGTGAAAAGCATCATGGGTGGAACGTTTTCGAGAGGACGAATGTCATGTGTGGGTTCATTTTGTAACTTACAAAATGTCTCTGATTCCAAGAATATGACGGATTTGGCCCGCAGCTCATGACCTTAGAAGAAAAGTATCCCTACAATGAAACAAGTACGGGGAATTATTTAACTGATATTTTTAGTGCCTTGCTCTTGCTTCCAGCACTGATGGGTAAGCCTACAAAGCCTAAATGTGTAACTGTCTTTAGGTCAGCCCCTTTTAACCTCTGCTTTGGAAAATATGTTTTCCAAAAGTCTGGGGAACTCTCTTTCCTATGGCGCAAGGCAGTTGGCCTGACATGCACTCATTCACAAATTGTCCCCAGTCCATCATTAGCTCAGTTCAACGCAGCAACACTCACAGCTAAAAGGGTAAAATGGTCCAGTAATAAAGCATTTTGTTATCACTAGACTGAGAATTGAACACAGAGCCTTGTGGACACTCATCGCAAGGTCACTGAACTATCTGGCAAGTGAATTGCACACAGGGAGAAAAAGTGAAAAAAAAAAAACCAGTCTAGTCATGTCCATGTTTCCATTTGCAGCCATTTTTTAAACTAATCTGATCTGTGCAATTTTTAGTCACCTCACGCACTGTAGGGTGCCTAAGAGTGGTGAAACGAGCACACCCTGGTTGACCTACCCACCCCTATTCCCAGCGGACCAAAGCCAATATGTCATTGTCATGACAGGGCCAGTTTCAAACACACGCCGTAGGGCTCAGCCTACATTCAAAGTGAATGTCCTGCCACAGGGGACCAAACTAATTTGATAGCTGAAAAATAGAAAAATGTCTTCAAAATGGCAGCACAAGTTCTTATTTTCTTTGAAGAAAATACCTTATAGCCTGAGTTTTTTTTCCAGGTTCTTGTGATTTTGCATCCTTGAAGAAGTACCAACTTGTAGTGCTTAGTTGCTGAGGGTTTTAGCCAGAGTGTAGTTCTAATCCTGCTTTTATTAAAGGTGAAGGCACAGTTTCATTTGAAAGCAACCACATGAATTACAACGCACATTTACATACAGAAGAATGGTTTATTGTCCTCTGGGCTCCAATGTCGGCACCTCCATTATGGAAATAATTACCGTTCTGATTTAACAACTTCCTGTCTGGGCGCTCACAGGAGTAATAAATACAAATTTAAGGTTGATGCAGTGACTCTGAAGACACTCCCGGGAAACAGCGAGAATGCTTTTAGATCATCGAGGAATGGAGAGCAAGTCTTTTCAAACAAAGGGAAAGTCAATGAATCAGTAAAATACAACACTGCAAGGTAACACCGCACACCCTCTCCTGGGGAAACAAAGGACTCTGGAACATGTATTTAATTAAGAGACACAAGAGAGTTACTTCATGCCGAAGTGTCAACTGCTGCTCCATTACAAGGCAATACATATACATATGCGTATATATATATATATATATATATATATATATATATATATATATATCCATTTACCTTTTGTCTTTTCTCGTACAGAAACAGAAAGAAGTCGAAAATAGGAGCCAAAAACACAAAATGGAAAACAATATGCTTTTGTCTCTTTATAATGAAATGAGGCTGCTTGGGCGAGGGAATCAATTTCCACAGAGGCTGGTGCTTAAAAGTGTGGCGGAAGGGGGAGGGGGGGTTGGGGGGGGGGGGGGGGGGGGCGAAAACAAAGAACGAAAACTAATTTGTCTCCTTCATGGTCCGGGCCACCAAAGCCACCTATTTTCATGCTCAAGGTCAAAGTACAAAAAGATGTTCAAACTGTTCGCTGCTCCTTCAGTCATCGCTGTGTTTACCAGTGTCCACTGAAGACAGAACCACATTAAATGGACAGCGTAGATAATAACACTCTTCACATTTGAGAGAGGAGGTCAGTTGTGTGGAGTAGTTCGGAGCCCTGGGCCTGAGCATTTACAGTTATGCGTGGGACACAGCGGTTGGGTTCTTGTGTATGGCACTGTTGAAAAAAAAAAAAAAAAACAAAACAAAAATAAAGTTACAGAATATGCAACAGTCAAAGTACAGGGCAGAATGGTGGCCTGAACAAAGAAAATACAGAAAGGAATCACGATAACTGCACTTATTGCAAGCCCCTCTTGTTGCACCTGCTGGTCAGTTTCTGCAGCAACAGAGACGCTGTTTTAATCCCCCTTAATCAGTGGGTGGAGACACGAATCAAAGGCTAATAATGTCTAATCACTACGTGCTGCCCCGTTAAATGATAAATTACTGTGTCTCCTAAGCTCTTCCTTGTCTGCTCAGTTGTTTTATTCGCAGCCATATGAAATTCGGTGGAGGTGCCGCGTATTTTACGTTCGCCCGTTGAGTGGAAGAGCTTGATAAGACTTTAATAGAATTTATCACACAACACAAGGGGTGAAATAGATTTTCTGACCCACCTGCTAATTAAAAATTATGCCCCCTGGAGGTGATGGTGGAAGAGTGTTATTAAACATAGACTTAATTCGGGAGACGCTGGCGGCTCAGGGTTTTGCTCTGTTCCATAATCCACCCAAAATCCGCATTGATTGTAAAATTCTGTTTTAATCATTTGTATTCCGCCTGCCCAGAGACAACAGGACATAGTAACCCTGCTGTAACCGTTGTGACAAAGACTCTAAAATTACCTTCGTAATATGGTTACTGGTCAAAAAGTGGAAAAGCAGTGCTCGATGTTACCTGTTTCCTAGTCCGACACCCTCACCCACATCAATTTGTATACTTACATACTTGCATCCATCATGCATGCCATCCTCCATTCATCCAGCAGGGTATTTATTCAAGCAATTCAGGTCAAGTACATCGCTCAAGGGTACAACTGGAAGGCCCCATTTCAACTTGCAACCTTTGAAGCTGCAATCTTATGCCATGCTGCCGCCTGTTTCTTCTGTATGCATATATGCTACAGCATAGAACAACATCAGTATTGGATATTAAATGGAACTGCATGGGGATGAAACATTGATGGTTTGAAAAACTCCTGTGGAGATGTCTGGGTCCAGAGAGTGGAAGAGAGCAACAAAGAGGACAAAAAAGAAGACACTATGTTAGTTGTTGTAGATACTGCTTTATCCTGATGAAAGGAAGCCATACAGAGTATACAAGTTTGATGTATTTCAGATGATAAAGGAGCCCTCCTATCAATATGTACTGTTTAGTGTGTCCCAGTACTTTTCCTGGGGACCCACTGTGTATGCTGGGTTTCAATGGTATTCATTCCAACTGAGCGCTAACTTAGTTAACTTTGATTGTGCTGTTAAATCAGATAAGAACTGATCTCTATTTGACCTCACTTAAATGTCTGCTTTGTTACAATTATGTGTATCTGGAAATCCATTTCCTCTAACAGGTGTACACATGGGAGATATTTTTTGTACATTGCTTCTGTTCATTTTGAGTCCTTCAAACAAATTAGTAATACAAACACAAGTGTTCACCTTATTGATTAAGAGTAATTAGCTGTTCAATGGGGCCTAGAACAAGAAATTGAACAACTAATTATACTTAATTGGGACAGCTGTACCAAATTTGTTCAAAGGGTAGATATTCACAAAAATATGTTGAACTGTATAATTCGTTTTTTTTTTTTTAGTAGTGAAGACTTATGTAACAGGATATTACATTAACATATATATATATATATATATATATATATATATATAAATAGATTTATGCATTGACAGTTCAGTTGGAATGAAAAGCAGCACACATATTGCAGGTCCCCAGGATCAGGGTTGGGGAACACTCATTTATTATTATTATTTTTATTATTTTTGCTGCTTACTTCATGATGCCATTCATTGCATGTATTCAAACTACAGGTAGCCTAGAGACAGGGGGTTGATAGGGGGTTCAGCTCTGGGCTCCTTGCATTTAAGAGGGTATATAGCATTCTAATTATGCTGTACCTCCAAGGGTAAATGTTTATAAACACTATATATTCCACATTTGTGAAATCACATATAGATTTGGGGTTGTGTTTGGGGTTGTTTTTGGGGCTTTGGTGGGTCTACTGTCAGTACTGATAGCATCAGCGTGGTTGAATACAGCAAAACTGTACACCTATTACTGGTCCTGCCAACGTCAAGTTATAACAGAGTAATTGCACACCCGTTATAGTTTATGCCAGTGTCAAGTTATATCAGAGTAACTGCAAAGCCATTACTGCTTATGTCTGTGTAAAGTTATAACAGAGTGAGTCAGGAGCTGGCACTGGTCATGCTGGTGTGGAGACACAACTGAACAAACACATCTCAGAGGCAAACACGTCCATATCAGCTTGCTGACCACTGGGCATTGTCCCAACTACCACAGGCCCTATTTCCAAACCCGTCCATCCTCCCGACCCATGGCTCGGAAGGGCAGGATCGGTGAGGTGACACAGGGAACCTCTCCTTCTCTCAGTTCACCGGTAATCATCTCGCTCATATGTCCCTGGGCTCTTTCCTCTTGCTGCCATCTTTGCTCTGAGAGCTGTTTTCATCCTTGTCCTTGCTGTGCAGGCATCCAATTATTTTTTCTTCTTTTACAATTCTAGTTATGTTACATTTATTTTTTTTTACTTCTGCATAGGAGTAAAATAAAAGTCCTTGAGATATACAACATACTATATAATTTTATATTTTTTAGTAAATTTTGGCCATACGTAACTATGTTTGCAATATGCAGTAATATGTGTATGAATTCTGGCTGAAAAGGACACAGTCGCTCTGTTGTTTTTGAGGAATGAGCTGCTGTCTGCATGTGTGGGTTTGCTGATACACAGAAGGGGCCTTTGGTGGGTCTACTGTCAGTACTGATAGCATCAGCGTGGTTGAATACAGCAAAACTGTACACCTATTACTGGTCCTGCCAACGTCAAGTTATAACAGAGTAATTGCACACCCGTTATAGTTTATGCCAGTGTCAAGTTATATCAGAGTAACTGCAAAGCCATTACTGCTTATGTCTGTGTAAAGTTATAACAGAGTGAGTCAGGAGCTGGCACTGGTCATGCTGGTGTGGAGACACAACTGAACAAACACATCTCAGAGGCAAACACGTCCATATCAGCTTGCTGACCACTGGGCATTGTCCCAACTACCACAGGCCCTATTTCCAAACCCGTCCATCCTCCCGACCCATGGCTCGGAAGGGCAGGATCGGTGAGGTGACACAGGGAACCTCTCCTTCTCTCAGTTCACCGGTAATCATCTCGCTCATATGTCCCTGGGCTCTTTCCTCTTGCTGCCATCTTTGCTCTGAGAGCTGTTTTCATCCTTGTCCTTGCTGTGCAGGCATCCAATTATTTTTTCTTCTTTTACAATTCTAGTTATGTTACATTTATTTTTTTTACTTCTGCATAGGAGTAAAATAAAAGTCCTTGAGATATACAACATACTATATAATTTTATATTTTTTAGTAAATTTTGGCCATACGTAACTATGTTTGCAATATGCAGTAATATGTGTATGAATTCTGGCTGAAAAGGACACAGTCGCTCTGTTGTTTTTGAGGAATGAGCTGCTGTCTGCATGTGTGGGTTTGCTGATACACAGAAGGGGCCTCAGGGCTTTCTGCTTGTGTCTCTGACAGACAGTGTAAATCCTGAGGTCTTCAGTGTGTGTGTGTGTGTGTGTGTGTGTGTTTGTCAGTAGCAGCCAATGAGCAATGAATAGAGGACGCACAAAACAAATTTATTTGGTAATCATCCAGAACCTGTTTTGATTGTTCTGTGTGATTAACGGGTTGTTTTTGGGGCTTTGGTGGGTCTACTGTCAGTACTGATAGCATCAGCGTGGTTGAATACAGCAAAACTGTACACCTATTACTGGTCCTGCCAACGTCAAGTTATAACAGAGTAATTGCACACCCGTTATAGTTTATGCCAGTGTCAAGTTATATCAGAGTAACTGCAAAGCCATTACTGCTTATGTCTGTGTAAAGTTATAACAGAGTGAGTCAGGAGCTGGCACTGGTCATGCTGGTGTGGAGACACAACTGAACAAACACATCTCAGAGGCAAACACGTCCATATCAGCTTGCTGACCACTGGGCATTGTCCCAACTACCACAGGCCCTATTTCCAAACCCGTCCATCCTCCCGACCCATGGCTCGGAAGGGCAGGATCGGTGAGGTGACACAGGGAACCTCTCCTTCTCTCAGTTCACCGGTAATCATCTCGCTCATATGTCCCTGGGCTCTTTCCTCTTGCTGCCATCTTTGCTCTGAGAGCTGTTTTCATCCTTGTCCTTGCTGTGCAGGCATCCAATTATTTTTTCTTCTTTTACAATTCTAGTTATGTTACATTTATTTTTTTTTACTTCTGCATAGGAGTAAAATAAAAGTCCTTGAGATATACAACATACTATATAATTTTATATTTTTTAGTAAATTTTGGCCATACGTAACTATGTTTGCAATATGCAGTAATATGTGTATGAATTCTGGCTGAAAAGGACACAGTCGCTCTGTTGTTTTTGAGGAATGAGCTGCTGTCTGCATGTGTGGGTTTGCTGATACACAGAAGGGGCCTCAGGGCTTTCTGCTTGTGTCTCTGACAGACAGTGTAAATCCTGAGGTCTTCAGTGTGTGTGTGTGTGTGTGTGTGTGTGTTTGTCAGTAGCAGCCAATGAGCAATGAATAGAGGACGCACAAAACAAATTTATTTGGTAATCATCCAGAACCTGTTTTGATTGTTCTGTGTGATTAACAAGTGTGCCAGGTTAAACTATGGTCACTCATTAGCAGTTGATTCCTTTGTGCTTCTAATTGCATCTAATGTGGTTGCGGTGCTTTTGTGTGTATGCCTGCGTGCATAGGTGTATGTGCATGAATGTGTGTCTCCACGCGTCAGGGTGTACATCTGTGTGTCTTGCTCTCATTGTCAGTCCAAACACAATTAATAGTGCTTTTTTAAAAAATAAATGTAAATGTGCAATGCGGTGAATAAGACTGCTGTACAATGCTGGTGGAAATAGTGGGCCAGAGCACAGTTCCTCTCTCAGGTCTTTAGAGTGTTAGGGGCTTAAAGATGTTCCCCAGCGCTTGTGTCTTCAATCTGATTGTTGGGTGGGGGGGGGGTCATGTCTCTTTAAATTGTGCTCCTCTGAAGTCCCACAACATTTGCTCTGAGCAAGAGTTATATCACTGGAAGGACAGGCGAATCAACATTTTGATAAATCACTCTTGTTCAAATGATGTTGAATTATTGTACTGGATCATTTGATGGGTTTATTGAGAGAGCATTTGTGAAGGGACAGGCCAGGGTTCTGAGTGGCTCTCCCTCTCATTTTTCCCCTCCCTCCCTCCCTCCCTCACTATTTCTCTCTCCCTCCTCGTGCTCTTCCTCTGTCCTTCTCTATCTCCCTCTCCCTCTGCATTTTTTCCCTCCCTGCCTACCCTTCTTTCCCTGTCCTTCTCACTCCCTCTCTCTGCCTCTGTCTCCCCCCCCCCCCCCCTCCCCATCCATCTCTCTCCCTCTTTCCCTTTCTCTCTCTCTCTCTCTCTCTCTCTCTCTCCTCCATTTGGGGCTTTCATCCATCCGATCCATCAATCCCTTCCTCTCCTGTCATCGGAATGGACCCATTTGCCAAATGAAATGGGTCCCAGACAGGGCTGAGGAGTAATGAGCCATGTCTCCAGCTTTAAATCAGGCTGGCACATGGGCTCAACCCGTTCACTTGGTCACCTTTAAACTGTAGCTTTAGACCGTAGCCTTCCCAGCAAAACCACAGGGAGCCACAACCACTGGAGGAGATGCCACGCATCTGTAAGCAGGGAGGGCTTGAGCTAACGGTAATGCCAAGGCCCCAACAGCCAGCAGTTTCGACAGGGCCATGAATGAGCAGCGACTTCAGACACACTGACATGGCTTTTTATCAACAGGAAACTTGTGTTGGTGGGGGGAAAAATGGCCATAGATTTCACTACAGTGTCAGGTCAAAGAGATCATGGTGTTAACCCCATTATTTGAGACCAGCACCGCACAACGTTTTGCCATTATGAATTATTAACAATTGGTTAAATGTCTGCAAAAAAAGCACATACAGGCACTTCCTATGAAATTCCTTTCTATTGTCATTTGGTAGGGGTGGCAGTGTAGCATAGTGGTTAAGGAGCAGGACTGAGATGTTGCTGGTTTGATTCCCCACTGCTGCTGTACCCTTGGGTAAGGTACTTAATCCACAATTGTCTTAAGTAAGATATCCAGCTGTATCGATGGATAGCATTGTAAAATAAATAAATTGAAACTGATGTAAGTTGCTCTGGATAAGAGCATCTGCTAAATGCCAATAATGTAATGTAATTTCTCTCATTTGGACACATCATCTCTTATTTCACACAGACTGAGGATTAGAGTCATTATGACCATTCTGTGCATTATTAAATGTACAGTTGAGGAGTGTGGTGGTTTCTTCAGAAACTTCTCTTTTCTGACAGTTTGTCAGTATCCTTCATTTTAAAACCTTTCAGAGGAGAATACCTGCGGACGTCAACAGTGACAGCCTTGTCAAGACTGTACGCCCCCCCCCCCCCCCCCCCCCCCATCCTTCACCCGCCCCGTTTGGGGAAATCAGAGTATTCAGAAACTGGAAATCAAAGGCTGAACTTGATTACACCCACAAACAGATTTCTCCTGCAAAAAAAAAAAAAAAAAAATCAATGTGCCGTCAGTGCGACAAATGAAACACTTGAGCAACGAACAACCAACTCCAGATGCTTAGAACAAAACAAGAACAAACCAAAATGCACCGGGTGGGAATATCTGGGCTCTCTGCCACTTTCGACTTCTCTGTCACGCTCACTGAGGGAACATCAACCCCCCCACCACACCCCAGTGCCTTGTTTGCAGGTATCCATGCGGAACTGATCTATATTATTTAAAAATGATCTGCACACGCCGATCTGATGGCAATATTAACGCAGCCATGCTGGTGATGTGCAGTGGGCGGCCTGAACGGGGAAACAAATATCGCGCTCGTGTTTGGTGGGACAGAGCTGATGAGCCTCCTGTAATTGATGGCCCTGCCAGCGGAGGCAAGCTTCGGGTGCTGGAGATACACTCAGAGAGATCCCTGGGAATGGCGGCTTTACTGATACCTCCATGCTCATGTATTATGATTGCTCTCTAAATCATTTCAAAATGTTTTTACTCGCTATCGATTACCTTGATTATGTTTTTTTTTGTTTTTTTTTAGCTTTGGGTGTGCTCTGGTGTAATGTAAAGACTCACAACTGATAGTTAGTAATGCATACTGATGGGGGAGTGAGACAAAATGGGAGGAGCAATTGTGTGTTATCAGTGCCAGGCTAGTTTGAACCAATCAAAATGTTTTTTCATGGGGGGGGGGGGGGTTGGAGAGCAAAGGTCTTTTACTGGTTCATCTCACTAATGTTGAAATTAAGAATCTGTTAGATAAGAATCTGTTAGATTAGCAAGTTTACTCATTAGCAGGTTCTCAGAATATATCCAAACATGAGCCCCATAAGGAAACTTTTAGGGACATTTTTCACCAGTGCCAAGGTGGAAGTGAAGTCCGCAGCTGAGTGGTACTCAAGCTTTGGACTCCGCCTCCCATCAGCACCTCAGTGAAACATGGGGAGGTTTGAGGGAAAGTGTGTAACAGAAATTATACTTCTGTGTGTTTTTAGGCTCCCCGGAGTTTCAAGGAAATCCAAATTCCCTGGAACATCTCTTACAGGACCATGAATCCAGCTACACAACATCAGCTTTATATTATAGTATATTATATTATATTATATATAAGGTTTTACTAAGTCATCATCATCTCCTGTACATACAAGGTCACTGGTGTAAATGGTCTTTGTTGTAACCAGGAAATACTATTGATGCAGTGAATTTGTTCACCATTTTGTTCTAATACTCACTCACTTTATATTTTAGCTAAACTCAGAAAATTACATTTATATTAATGTTTCTGGAGAAACCGGAGTACGCAGAAGCTCTCATTTAAGTCTTTTATGGCTTTGTATACAAATGTAATCGGAACTGTGGAAATCTTATATTTTGCATTCAGTTAATCCATCCATAAAATGCAACACACATTCCGCTTGTTTACAGTGAAGAATTCATAATGGTACTGAACGACTGTACTCGGAAAAGATTTTCAATGTTGATTTATGCAGCATTGAGCATTACTTAATTCAGAGAAGGGGGCAGAGGAAAAAAACACAAAGTGCTTTGTACAGATGTAATATCATGAAGGATAACATCCATTTCCATGGTAATAAGATGAAATGGGGGGGAGTCCATCAAAGCACATTGAACTCTCTCTATACTGTTTCTTCAGGTTATCAAAACAGTTTGCTTTTCTCCATCCTGACTCTATGAGAATTTTTTTTTTCTTCTGTTTTTGTGTGTGTGGCTGCAACTGATGGACTTTGAAATGTCCATAAATAAACCTGCTCTGTGTCAGTTGTAACACTCCGGCAATTGTTTGGAAAACAAAATTTACCCAAATAATTTGGATTGAAATCGAGGCCTACAGGACCTTGGCCAGAATCCTGCTCTTGTTTGTACTGTGTTGCAAAAAATTCATCTGTGAGCTTATATAGGATGGAGGAAGGATTCTGATCGGCCAATAAATCAGTTTCAAGAGAGGTTAGAAAGAGAGAAAACAGAAAACAGCAGTCACTGCAATGAGAACATAGCAACCAATCATACACTCACTCAAAAGCTATACGAAAATAAAATGAAGACCAACAATAGATTTCAGTGATAGTGGGCCGTATTGGTATATTGATTAAGGAACTGGGATCATAACCAGAAGGAGATACATACAAATCATATGTGATACACAGCTGCTATATACTTGAACAAGCTATTGAGCTTCACCCTAAGTGCTTTACAATAAATTTGGGTAACGCTTTATGTTCACTTGCTCTGTATGTAGTTAGTAAGTATTATTACACATAATTAAGTGTTATTACACATAATTATTTACAGAATGTTGTTGAATGCTATTAATAGCAGTTACAGTGTATTTAATGTGTAATGGTGTGCAGTTATGCTCTTGTTACCAGATTAGTTACAGTGTAATTACATTGGCATAGTACAACCTTCTCATATTATTCACACTCATACTTGTCTTGATATTTTTTTTTCTTTTTTTCCAATAATGTAAGGTCTATCTCATCAAATCACATTCTATTAGTGCAACACATTTGTGGTAGTGTTGCTTTTTTGGAGTCTAATTCGTCTTGGTGGGAAGGAAAAATCTAGAATATGAAATGGAAAAAATAATCACTTATTCATGTTTGTTACATTCAAGACAAAGTGAGAAACTGAGTTAAGGATAGCTTAAAAGCTTAAAAGCTTTGCTTGTCACAAAATCTCTACAGTGATAGTGTACACCAATTAAAAAGGAAGACTTATTCTCCATGGTAAGACAGTAGGCAGGTGACAAAAACACTGAAAACATACAGTATGTAACTTGTGTTGACTATCACTGACTTTCCTGGCTCAAAAGCACTGCAGAGCTGGAGAACATCACTGACTCAACCTTTTAAATATTAGCTAATAAGACTCTCGGTAGTCAAGCAAATTAAAAACTGTTCAACAAAGCAATATTTGTGATACCTGCTGAAAATCCAATTAACAGTCTTTCTTCCCATCAATACCAATCATAGACCAACCCAGTGAACAGATGGGTACTAAGAAATTGGAGTGCTGACTGCTCGAACTCAAACATCCTTATAAGTATTATCATGTTGTCAGATTTTTTAAAATAAATAATAAATAAATAAACAACATCAAACACATGGAATACAGTATGCTTTTCTGTCCATAATTTTTGACAGGGAATCTAGAATTTCATCATTAGGCTTTCATTGTAGAAGCCTGAAGGATGAGACCACTTTTTTGGGCCCGAGGAAACATCTTAGTGTGGAAATAGGCCTGAACAGTGGCTGTCAGTCTGGTTAATATACAGTGTAATTCATTGATCAAGACATACGCTGTGTAGATATTCAACAGCAGACCTCTCTTCTCTTGATGCTAGCTATTGCATGACAGCAGTATTGAACAGTGTTGGATGTGCACTACACAAAACTGACAGTGATTGGAACTAATTTTTGAACAGTTCTAGAGTGATGCAACAGCAGTTTGCAATTTGAGTGTGTGGTGTCATAATGGCTCTGCAGGAAATCCCTCTCTCTGAGCAGGGGCTCCTAAGCAATATGATTTCTAATTAGAAAGCACCTTGTAGTCTGTTATTGACAAATTTCAACTGAGCTGCAAAAAAAAAAACTCATTTTGACACAGATTAAAGAAATAGCAGAAATACACATCCATGCTTTAAACCACGGAGGAGGAGATTATGTTTTTATGCTCATGTCTTCTTTTTCTGAATCACCATAGCTAAATGCCAAAAGCAAAAGGGGGCAATACTGATGGTAATACTGATGGTCATGGTAATGTTAAAAAAGCCCTGGTAACCCATGTGTATAAATAGAAAAAAGCTCTAATGGGATTGTGTCAGCTGCTATCGTTGCAGAACATCAACAACAGCTTTTATGACACACACTGACAGTGTCCTGCAACCACACTGAATCATGGGCATGTATGTTGCCTGACAACAGTACCGTTATGCAAAAGTAGTTCATAATTGATGATCCTATGACATGAACTTTAAGGTTTCACCCATGTAGTGTTGTAAAAGGAAGGGGTTTTCAGTGTGGTGTAATGGTAAAGGGAAGAACTTTTAATACAAATCTGCAAGTTAGATTCCCCAGTGGGGCACTGCTGCTGTACTCTTGGTCAAGGGTTCTTATCTGAACTGACTCAATGAATATCAAAATATATACATGGATGACATATAAAAAAGACAACAAACCAAAAAAAAAAAAAACAAAACAGCTTATATAAGTTTATGTAAACCATGTTATTTAATTCTCTCTAGAGAGTGCCACAAAGCATTTCCAGAAGGAACCAAAAAAAAGATTCCCCCACATCAGGAAAAAGTGGTTGCAAACTCTCTTGGAAAACAGTAAAAACCATCACAGTGCTGCAAGGTGGCTGGAAGGATAGCCATTAGGGTAACATGGTGGGATTTGGCAGCCCAGACTAGGGCCTCACCAGTAAATGAGGAGGAACATCTGGGCCTTCTTAGGAAACGATAACCCTGGTTTCCCACCCACCGATGCAGGGCGGTATGATGATGCAGGAGATAGGCTAGTTGTGAAGGCCTCTCAGAGCCCGGGGGTGGCATGTGATAGCATTCTATGCATATGCAGTGTTTGCAGGCCTGACAGCGTAGCAGATGATCACAGTGTAAGAGGGTGAGACACCAGTACAGATGATGTCATGACAAGGAGAGCATTCCTCTTTCGCCGTGTCTCTACCAGTGAAATACACAACTGAGCTCTGCCAGGGCAGCCCTACCTGTCTGATCTTGACACCCATCAGGAGATCACAGGCTCTTAAGTCCCTAAAAACGACCCCCTTCAACTCTGCCCTCACCTATAGTTGTGCCCCTGATCATCTGTCATACACCTGGCCTCTGTACCCTGCCGCAGGGTCAGTCCCTTTACACATTACCATGTAATGTCCAGACTTCAGAACCTATCACAAGTGTCATTCTGTAGAATGCCACCTATAATCAAAACAAATATACTAATATACTGATCAAAATCGGATTGATATGAGCCTTTAGGTCAAACAACACATTCTGTTGTGCCAAACACATTGCTTGTCTGTATGAATGCTGTATTCTGTATTGTTTCCTAAAATAAAAGGAACATAAATTGCTGTGACAGCATAAAAGTCACTCACATTCAGGTATGGAACATTAACAACACAAGAAAAGGGGTTAGTCTACCCTACAAAAGGGCATTAGATCCAGGCTCTTTCCATCCTGGCCAGCTTGCCGTATACAAAAAGAAAACAAAAAGAAAACACAGAATAACTACAAAGGCAAACAACAACTGGACAGTGGTTAGCTGGAGCATCAGGGATGGCAGGGAGAGATCCCTCTGCAGTTAACCAACCTTTAAAAAGGCACAGTACAGGTGACAGCGATCAGCACCAAACTGCAGGAAGGTTTCCAGCTGTCAGGTAGCTGGAACAGCAGCAGGCAGAGACTGCAACATGGACATCCCGGATGAGCCCCCCCCCCCTCCCCTTTTTATACAGCCCAAAACTCCCTCATGTTCCAATAACATAAATACAAAGCCCAAATCTGCAGCACAAGCAAAAAAATGCCACCAAACCAGAGTGTTGCCAGAAAATGTTTTGATAAACAAAAGTATACAATAGTGGATAAAGGCAATTGGGATGGAAAATGAACAGAGGGAGCATCAATACACATTCTCCCCCCTCAGAGAAGGACAAAAAAATAATATCAGAAAGAAAGTTCTATTCATTAGTGACCCCAGACAGCAGAAGACATTGCAGACTCCTTAATTAATGATTCACAAAGTTATTGCAGGCTATTTTCAGACACCTTAGGGTTTAGCAGTGGAAGTGGAACATATAAAAAAGATGGGCAAAAAAGCACAATCAATATAGTTATTGATCACATTTCATTTGTACATCTTTATGGCTCATGTAATGGAGGCAAATGCCCACAACTGCAACACTAACAGGTCATTTTAAACCCAAATGTTCCATTCATCACCCTTTGATTCACTTGTCCAGGGCATTATTAACTGAGAAGTCAGCATTTTCACCCAGTGTAAACTAAGCGTCAACTCAGCAGTATATAAATTGGTCCAATTGAGTAATAATTACTTTAAAAAGTTGCTCAGACGGCATGCGCGACCTCAGAAATCGTTCGGTGTCCCGATCCCGAGAAAGGGGCTAATTTATGTTCTGGGTTTGCCGTTAATATCCACCCTTATTTATTTTGTACTGTTACCCTTCTCTTCCCATATTCCCCAAAGTAACTGAAACTGCCAAGACCCTTGCCTCTGGAAAATATTAATGAGATGTTTTGACAGACCAGACATCTTATGTGGTGGTTTCAGTTGATTTGCATGATCCAGACGGGGGTGGGGTGGGCGGGTGTTGCTGGGTAGGCAATACCCTCCTCTCTAGCTGTACACGGGGAACACATAATCCATTGTGTCAAATAATTCCTCTTTTCCTCCCTCCACCGTGAGAGCAGAACGTGTTTTGCTAATCACATGGGCTGTCTCCCCATCTACATGGCTATAAAGCACGGGTTAATTACTAGTTTATCTCCACGTTTTAAACACAGGTGAAACAAAATGGACCTTTGAATTACATCATTTGCAGTGAGTCATAGTCTTTGTTTGAAACAGAAGTAAACTCAACAGATGATTGAAAAAAACGATGAAATGAAAGAATGACAACTATTTTCCCTATAAATAACCCTGTGGCAAAGGTGTATTGACAGCCGCTGGTATCCATAGCGACAACAGAAGTAAACTAAATGCTTAATGAGAATTCCGAAGGCCTTTACTCATTTGATATTGAGTTTTTCTCTTGCTCTCTCTCTCTCTCACGCGCATACACACACACACACTCTCCCTTTTCACTCCCGTCCTTTTTCGAGGGCTCCAACATCTCTGTGGAGGTGTCTATCGGCAAATAAATTATCATAAATCCCAAGTCATAAAGCGGGGCCTGTAATATACGAGTGGGAGATTGATTTATGGTGATCGGCGAGCTAATTAACAGCAACTCCCGCCGACAGAGCACACCGCGCTCTCTCTTACTGTACCCTAGAGGCCCAATTTTCACCAGGCCACGTCTCTCATGTCTTTAAACAAAAAATAAAATAACATTAAAGGGCTATTAGGGAAATGTTTAAAAGGAGCACAATGGCTTTCTTTTCCTTTTTTTCAGTGAGTGTGAGTAATGAGGTGGGTATTTTACATCTCCAGATGAGATTGGGTCATTAGGTCTCCCATGTTGTTTTTAGTAAACCCCGAGAGCTGTGACTTACAGTTTTCCTCGCGCATGACTGCCCTACACAATGACATTCAGGCCTGGATTCAATCAACAATTGTCCTCAGCTGTGACTGCTACAACAATGGAGGGGTTGCTTTTTTCCAGCACAAACACACATTCTTTTCATTAATTTTGGAGATCCCTAAAGTCGAATGCCCCAAACACTAATTTTATTTCAAAAAAAGAATTGCATTTATTTGTATAATTATGAGAGATTCAACATCATTTCTTAGCTTTGAAAGCTCTGAAAACCTGAAGTTATAAACCGTCCCAACATGAAATCCTATGTGCCCAGGACAGCTCCCTAAGTACATAACGGACAAATAAAATAGATGGAAATGCAACTTGAGATAGGGGAATCAGACCTGTAATGTTTGTTGGCTTCAATACACTTGAACTTTGGGACAAAAAGTGAAAGACCTTTGACACCATAGTTTGGTAACACAATGCTGGACAGGCGGAACAGGACGTGCGGTGTGCAGATTTATTTCCCTCTGAAACCATCTCAGGCTCTGGGAGGAAACACCATCCTAGCAAGAACACACACATTACAGCATACTGGTAATGGAATAGCAACTTGAGCACGTTGTTGCAATGTCATGGCGATACAGCAAAAATATTATGCGTCTTTAAGCAAGGGCTAAAGCAAGGACTTAAGGTAAGTGTTACAGTGCTTTTTCTAGCCTTATCTAAACAACAGTTTTCATTCACTTCAGCCACCTATAAATGAATATTAATGTGTAAGAGAGATAACTCTCCTTCTTTTTCTTATTATTATGATTAACAACAACAACAACAATAATAGTAATTACAATAATAATTACACTTATAATGAAGAGTTTGAATCATCATGATAAGAGATTCACATTTTGCATTTTGTGGGTGGGTGTAGCCTCACTTCCTCCCAAGCAGTATTTTCTTTATGTTTAGTTCACCGTTCTGCTCTTCTCTTCAATTTAATTAATATGCACTGTGTATTTATCATGGTCTACTGTATCTGATTTCCTTTCAAGAATAGTTACTTCCAGTTTCCTCAAGTACCATGCTCCCTAAAGTCTATTAGGAACATGAAGTGGGAGGAAGTGAACAAGATCCATTTGCATCTCAATGTTGCCTGCACATAAATTAAGAGAGCTGAAGGCACCCCATGTACGTTACAGAATGTGCAATGATTCCCTGTGCAGAGCCTTGTAGGTGAAATAATTTAGCATCATAAATCTCAACAAAATCTTACCGGTATCATGGGTACAGAGTAATGGCTGAATCGACATTATTCCCTTTTCTGATCTGATGGATATGGAAAATACGAGGCCTTTATGTTCCAACATCTTTGAGGAGCCTCCCAAAGCCACAGTTTTGGAGTTTGAAGCTTAGCCCACTCTCAGTCCCAGTTTTTTTTTTTTTTTATTATGAATCGTTGTGAATCTTGAGTTATCTTTAGTCAAAGAAAATGTTCAATAAAACTGAGGTCTTTCTTGGCAGGCTGTTTCCATTGACTGCTTTAACAAATTTGTCAGGGGCAATGTTCATATTTAAAACAACTGCAGGGTTAATGAGGTATTGATAATTCTGTAAGCTTTTCAAATGAATCTTGCTGCAACATTATGGTTGCAAGTTTGTGATGTTTGTATGTACATCATGTGCTTTAGTATGTGCAGACACATTTCACACATTTGCAATTGCGGAATTCTGTCACTGTAAGCATATCAAACAATCTGCGTGTTTTTCAACAACCCACGATTCTTTGCAGACATGTCAACACGGTGAATCATTTCTGTGAATGAAAACAGATTATTTGGGGAAATTTTTAGAGACACGACTCCATTCTCTAAAAGCCATATCTGCATGCCTTTGGAAAAATAAAAATTAGGCTGTTTCCAGACACAAGCGGAAATTTCCCAAATGTATCAAAATCAGTGTTCATCAATGCAGCTCTGCTCGGGGGGGTGGGGGGGGGGGTGGGGCTAATCCACTAAAACTGCAAAGCGAATGGCAAAGCAGTAATGATGAAATGGGCTTCTCCGACCACGCGTCTCCCTCCGGTCCTCATTAGCCCACATTACTGACAGCCATGCGCGTTAAAGGGAGATCTGTGTTAAAGCGGCTGTGAACCCGTCAGCTCTGTTTGTGGCATTGATGGCCTCTCTTAACCCCCCGTAAGGTGGGTGACTCAGTGTTATTCCCCCGCCCACACCCCTCCCTCTCCAGCAACACACGTTACATGCCAAACCCATATTCCCTCATCAAGACCCCCACCCACCTACACCCTTTCACCCCCCCCGAAACTCCATGGTGACAGCCAGCTGCTCTAACTCAAGGTGACAGTAGCGTAAGTCAAACGTGATTTGTGGAACGCAGAGCTACAATGGTGCTCCAGTTTTCCTCTCTGACTTTTTTCACCAAAAAATGAGCTGAAGTTGCACTTTAGCTGATGTTGGGACATCGTTAATCTTGCATGATTGCATCATAATTTTGGCTTGCAATTTTTTTTTCCTATCTTGAAAAAAAAGGGAAATCTGTTTGGATTCCCCTACTACTTTTCAGACGTTTTCAGCTCTTTTCAGCTGTGAAAGTTTACTTTAATTGTACCAACGGTGTGTGTATTGAGTGTGTGTATTTTGTATTGAGCATGTGTGGTTGTATCCTCCTTTGCTCAGTAATGGAATGACATCTCAGGCTGTTTATCACATCTGCTATTGTGATAAAATAGCAAAAGTGGGGTTAAATGAGTGTTGTACACTGTCCTGCTCCTCATTGGTGTGGGGCATGTTGGCCCGCTCTAGAAGCAAGTGTTTATAAAGAGAAAACACTATTCTCTTTACTCTGCCTGGACATTGCATGGATGTATAGGATGACTGTGAATCTTTGTGAATATCTAATGACGGACATGCAGGTGTGTTTCAGAGTTCTGTGCTAATGTTTCTCAAGAAGAAGCATTAGAGAACATCTACACAGACTGAAACTCTGTGGCGTAACCACAGCATTTGTCTTTGTGAACTTTAAGTGGTGACCTCCATAGGGGGGTCAGATATTCATTTTGCAGAGAGTGGTGTTATATAATGCCTTTAATTAACCTTTCTTTCGAACGAAGCCAAGTCACAATTAATATCGCTTTTAAAACATTCAATTGGCAGATCAGGGGGAGAAAATTCCTTATTTTCTGCTTGGGTGCGCCACAGTTCTCCTGTAATTTACAATTAGAGTATTTGTTCGGTAACGCAAATACCCCCTAAAAGAAGCATGAAGTTTTTTTTTTTTCAATTCGCTTGGCTGCAGCTGACTGGTTGCCAAGACTGTCCTCCTTCCTCCTCCTACATTGTGTTGTGTAAAGGGGTCAGAGGTTATCTGAAGCGCTTGTGATTTTATGGGCTTGTGACTGAGTGGAAGCAGAGGGTGCCACCATGCTGCTGAGGTCCCTCAAAAACCCCCGTAATTAACAAGTGACATTGCACAGAGAAGCCCCATTGTTTACGAGTCACTTCGCCGTCTCAATGTGTTAATTTTCCCCATCGGCGGCGATGCGCCTTCCCCTGTGCCCATTACACGATTATGACACGTTGGCAAGCCGTCGGGAACCTTGGTCATGTGACCCTTACATAAACAGCCATGGCGTGTGATTGGCTAGGAGGCCGGGCACCATGAAACTGGGGGAATAGATGTGAAGTTGGGAAGCTCCTGCCATTAGCTGACGTTCCTCTGCACAGAACTGCAGTCCGCAGTGAGGCCTCGGGGGTTATCTCAGGCCGAAGTCTGACCCTCCTGAAGCAGCAATTGATCTCGCATCAGTGAGGGGGGGTGGTGGGGGTGGTGGTAATCTCTATCTTTCCCCTGCTCTGCAGCGCTAATCCCTCACACCCGAGCGCAGACCTTTGGCCTCCTAACTGCGGGGTCTATGTACCACACACACATATCCAACCTGCTCATTTATTCTCCTGCATTCGCACCGGGCTTATCTCCGGTTAGAGCTGCGGCCCCTGCCGCTGGCCTCTTCACAGACCTCCTGAGTCACACACAGGCAGGTCGATCCGTTTGAGTGACTGACAGGCGCCGGCCGAGCTGCATGGGCGGAGGACCCAAAACAAGAACCGTGAAGGTAAACAAAGCGGAACCAGAATAAACCGGACGGCTCCGGAATTGATATGGGCCCCCTCAAGAGGATCGTTGTGATAGTGAATGATCAAAACACACCTTCCCGTAATGCTGCCAGCACGTTACCTGTGGCCTTACCACAGGCCATAAAGGAATATTTAGGAGGAGTGTCAGCTGGTGGGACATACTCTGTCACCTGACAGAAACTGAGCGTGTCTTATTATCTGTGGCGTGAGCTGGAGGGAGAAATAATAGGCTCCATAAAGGAAAGATAAACGCCTTTCATTTTATTCCCCAGCACATCTCAGGAGGGGACTGTGTGTGTGTGTGTGTGTGTGTGTGTGTGTGTGTGTGTGTGTGTGGGGAGGGGGTAGAGGAGTTTAGAGACATTACTTCACATTATGTACTTGAAGCTGAATAGTTCCAATCAAAATGCCTATGTGGCACAAATACTTCTCTGTAAGTGGAAAAAAATAACAAATACATCTGATTCTGGAAATAGTCTACACTGATAAATATAAACTGTACATTTACTTATGCAGATTTTTTTTCGGCATCCAACGCAAGCTGGTAAGCACCACAGCACAGCACAGCTGGCATTAAAGATGATAACCAAACTTCCATTTCTTCATACCTCAGCCATGGTGTATAACAAAGTACTACAATATAGCTAAGAAACTGTGTTTAAATGATGTAGCCAGCAGTTGTTATGAAACAGACTGAATGTTATGACTCACTGGACACATGGCACTTGCTGTGGGTCACCGATATTTAAATAAGAAGTTCCAAATGCATTCTAAAGACAGGCAATGTAATGGAGGAAACTGCACTGAAGTGCAACAGTGCGCGTTGATATGAGCAAAAATGTCTACAGGTAATACAACAGCTGTAGTAGCTATTGACACCCAACTGATACCAAACTGATTACGGTACATATATCATTCCAGCTCTGAAAAACATATTCGCCCAGTTTTTTTTTTTTTAACAGCCATTCATTATTTGATGACTCGTCTTCCTCATGTGACACATCTCATCTATCGCTGAAACAAATCTCCATCAGAGATGACCTAAATACAGAATTCAATGTGTCCTGGAGTCTGTCTGTGTGCTGATGTCCCCATGTTAATGTCCCCAGAGATGTCGTGATGATATAGGATGCAGCACAATACGTTATCAGAAGGAAAAAAAAAGCCCTTTTAAGGCCTCCTATTTTCACAATAGATTCGTGCTGCAGGAGTTTGTTGGAGTAGGCGAACTCTACTCGACTTTGTTAGGCTTCAACAAAGACTGTAAACTTTTTTTCCGCGTGAACATACGTGAACACGCGGCACCGAGATCCATGCTGGGGGAGTCAGGTGGTGCAAAAACACGTCAGGAGGACTACAATAACGTGACAGATCTGAACTGGCATGAGGCTTGGAGGGTCGGCGTTTGGAAGCGCATTATTTCAAAGCAGCCCCCAGACAGAGCCGTGGAAACGTACATCCTCAGAGCTGTTTGAGACTCCCAGGGAAAAGCCTCTTCTGAGGATCCTGCAGTGGAACAAGGCGGGATGCTCCAGGAGATCAGAAAAAAAGATACTGGCTTTAATCCTCTGCCTTCGGATTGAATGGAGCTTCCCTTAACGTGTCACCTAAGCCGCATCAAAAAAAAAAAAAAACAAAGAATGCAAAGAATGGGGGGGGGGGGGGGGTTGTTGGGGAGAGGAGCGTGCATGCATGCGGAGGCATTTTTGGGACTGTTCAGCTTTGTGGGCGAGGCTTTTCAACTGGTGAATCTGGCTGTCGATCAAATGGAAGTACTGGACAGATGAATAAAGAGAGACTCCTTCGAATTTATCCTCAGTGTGGTAGAGGGGTCTTTCAAACCGACAGCAAGATATGTAGAGAAAGGGAGTGAGAGGGAGGTAGGCAGAGAGAGAGAGACAGAAAGACAGAAAAAGAGAGCGAGATGGAGGTGGGGTGACAGAGTGAGAAGGAGAGGGAGGGATTGACAGAAAGAGAGAGGGAGAGAAAGAAGTGAGACAGGGAGACAGAGACGAGAGACGGAGGGAAGGAGAGAGAATGAGAAAGCTCGAGGGAGGCAGGGAGACAGACAGAGGACGAGGGAGGGAGTCGGACAGAGAGAAAGGGGTGGGTAGGAGAGAGAGAGCAAGCCAGATAAAGAGACAGAGAGAGAGAGAAAACAAAAGAGCGAGGCCTGGGCATGATCAAAGCTCTGTGAGGACGCTGTTGGCGGAGCCTGTGGTGGGTGAGCGCAGCGTGAACCACCCGCTTTCCCAAGGCCTCTCCAGGTTCCCATCAAGCGTACCTCATACACAGAAAACAAGTACATTACCTAAACCCATCGCTCTCAGACAGGGCTCAGGGTGATCCTCAGTGTACCAGCATGCGTCTGTGTCCTCAGGGTGGGGTGCATACGCGCGCAACTGTTTGTGTGTGCGTGTGTGTATGTATGTGTATGTGTGTACGTGTATGAGTGTGTGTGTGTGCGAGTGTGTATGTGTGTGAGTGTGTGTGTGTGCGTGTGTGTATGTGTGTGTATGTGTGTACGTGTATGTGTGTGTATGTGTGTGAGTGTGTGTGTGTGTATGTATGTGTATGTGTGTACGTGTGTGAGTGTGTGTGTGTGTGAGTGTGTATGTGTGTGAGTGTGTGTGTGTGTGTGTGTGTGTGAGTATGTATGTGAGTGTGTGTGTATGTATGTGTGTGTGTACGTGTGTGAGTGTGTGTGTGTGTGTGTGTGTGTGTGTGTGCGCGTATGTGTGTGTGTGTGTGTGAGTGTGTGTGTGTGTATGTATGTGTATGTGTGTACGTGTGTGAGTGTGTGTGTGTGTGAGTGTGTACGTGTGTGTGTGTGCATGCGTGTGTGTGTTTGTGTGTGTGCGTGCATGTAGGAGTGTGTGTGTGTGCGTGTGTGTGTGTGCGTGCGTGTATGAGTGTGTGTGTGTGTGCGTGTGTGTGTGTGTGTGTGCGTGAGTGTGTACGTGTGTGTGTGTGCATGCGTGTGTGTGTGTGCGTGCGTGTGTGTGTGCGTGTATGAGTGTGTGTGTGTGTGCGTGCGTGTGTGTGTTGTGTGCGTGTGTGTGTTTGTGTGTGTGCGTGCGTGTGTGTGTGCGTGTATGAGTGTGTGTGTGTGTGTGTGCGTGTTGTGTGGGGGCGCTGGGGAAAGGCTTCGCTCCAGTGCCACCGCTTTCCCTGCGTAATGGGAGCTGACATGCCAGAGCAGCGCGTGGGATCTCAGGGCTGTGCTCACGCTGCCTGCAGTGTGTATGAGGCGGGTGAGGAGCCCAAGAGCTCAACTCTCTGTCTGAAATGCAGGGTTTGGGTTGTTAGGGCTAGAGTTCACATGCAGGTCACACAGTGCCCCACCCCCCGGGAGTCATCCCCAAATGATTTTCAAGTCAGTGGCTTCTGGAGAACTTTCAACATTAAGTGAACGTGGAGAAATCTGAATAGGTGGACTTGTAAGATTGCAGGTGATCAGATCGTATTCGGGTGTCGTGATGAAGGCCCTGCTACCTTGGTTTGATGGCAGTGAGGGTTACCATCAGGTGTTAGGGTTAGGCTGCCTGCTCAGTTTTCCTGCTATACCTGTACTGACCCTGGGTGGAGGAGTCAACCTCCACTGGAAAACAATGCGGTTCTGACAGTTGAAAAGATCCAACATGGAGCTGAAGGCAAGGTGCCACGTGACAATGAACTATAATAATTAGAATGTTTCTAACAATACAATGAACAGGTCAACACAGTTCTACTCTACATCATTTAGTTTGTTTACTTTTGTTTTTTTTTGTTAAAAGCAAATGAAAACCAATGCTGCACTAAGTGGAATTGTGATGAGAGCCATATAAAATATTTTAGTTTATTCACTTCGTTATTTTGTAAAAAAAAAAAAAAAAAAAAAAAAAAAAAAATTAAGGAACAGCTTGGATGCAGTTTTTTCTTAATGCTTTGCAGAACTATTTAATTGTTAAGCATATACATTGGATTGATTTTAATGACATTAATGTACTTGAAGTGTGCACTGTGCAACTGTATTATCTAGGAAAATACAAGCATCGGATCAGGACTCGGTGTCAGCAGATACTCAATATTAAATGACTCAGATTGGGATCGGGGCAAAAAAACTTGATCGGGACATCCCTAATAATAATATAGGATTATTATAATAATCAAGGAACTCATTTATTCCATGAGCTACAGAGGGCAATTTCAATATGAAACACACAGACACACACACATACACACACACACACACACACACACACACACACACACATACGCACATACACACATACACGCACGCAAGCACAACCCAGGATGATTCTCTTTTGTTTTCAATGGGCCGCTAGGATCGTAACCTACAGTGGCACAGAACCATAAACAAATAAGTGTGCTGTTGACATCTTTTGGGATTACACTGCTTTAGGAAGAAAGGCTCAATGGGCCGGGGGATGGTGAGGTAGTGGGATTTACCATCTAACAGTGCTAATCTCTGCCTTCCTGCTGCATTTCTCTTAAACACCCCCATTGTTGACTGAGCACTGCTGGAATCACGACCAAAGACACAGACGCTTCTCTTGCACCCAACGCTGCTTTTGTGAACTTGAAAGGCAGCTATCAAACGCTCCCGAGCTCTGCATTCATCCCACCACACTTAAGGCCTCAAAAGTACAATAACAAAAGCACCCAGTGCTCAAGAGATTGTAATTTGTGCATACAATCACACACGCTCGCTCACACACACACACACACACACACACACACACACACACACAAAATACAACTGCAAAATTCAGAATAGCAAATAATGAAATCATATGCCATTTTTGAGAATATTTAAATCTACCAACATTATTTTATTAATGAATTCAGACGAATTTCATGAAATAATGAAACGAGAGGGATTTTTCTTGCAAGCAGCTATTCTTTTTAGACAATCTGAATATATTTTCAAATGAGGGCACTGAGATGAATGGTAGATTCTTCGAAACAACATCATGGCAATGACTTAACGGCTGCTCTAGTGAAAACAAAATAACTTTAAATGGGGGGCACATTAATAATTATAAGAGCATTAATAAGCTCTCTGGAGAATACATTTTTACATGATTACCTCATTAGAGCGCACACATTCGACATGAATATTCCAGTTCTGGGCCTCTTGTGCTTGATGGCGTCCTGACCAAACAAAGTTTCTTTTCCCATTTCAAAAAAACACAATATGATAATATGGTGAAGTTCAATTATTCAGTTTCACCAGCATATTGAGCGCCGTCATATTTGCATCTGATTCTCTAGATTTTTTTTTTCTTTTCACCCTGTAGACCTCATAACAATGCAAATTACAAGCACTACAAAAAGAAAAGGTGACAATGCTAGTATAATGAAAAAAAATATATGTTTGCCTATACTCTGCAATCTTTACAGTTCAGTAACAAGTGTGCACCTCTGTTTCTGTGGGAATATTCCTTCTTGTATTATTTATCATATTTCAAGTTTGATTCAATTAGTGTACACAATACTGAATATACTGCGTGGCTGCATAAATAATGCATGTCTTAATTATATTTGAGATATGGGACAGGGGTGAGATGGATTATGTGCTCTTTTTGGCTGCAGCTGGAGGAAGAATCTCTACTTCCCTTCGCGGCTTACGTAAGTGACCTGCTCCCGCAGTAACAAGGTATTACCACTAGAGTGCGAGAAGGGTCACAGAGTAATTGTAAGGCAACATGAGCCACCTAGGCAAATGGAATCCGAAGGTGCTCCACACAACTACAGAGTAGCTGGCTGCAGAGCTCGGAGAGAGAGGCGACTGGTGCCAGACACAGGAGACGCAAGTCGCTCTCTATGAGTGAGGTCGAAAGGTTGTGCAGGAATACATTCTCCGTTGACGCAAACACAGATGCAGTATGAAGAAGATCTAAAATCCCATTATCATTAATCTGGGTTAGTTCATCTGGAGGTCAGTGTAATGAAATTGTCTGATAGTGAACTTCACCAGATGGTGAAGTTCACCAGACTGGTCACCCAATATCAGTTAAAGGCTTGCAGCTTTGTGCTTTGATGTACATCGATCAAACTATTCTTAAATTACATAAATATTTAAAGGAAAATATATACCCAACTTCCATCTACTTCCATATATGTATATATATATATATATATATATATATATATATATATATATATATAGAGAGAGAGAGAGAGAGAGAGAGAGAGAGAGAGAGAGAGCACTGTTTTGTCTCCTATTATATGTCATTATTATGTACTATGTCCAGATATTTGGCTCCTGCATTCCTTCTTTCCTCTGTACTTATGCTAGCTGTGGATGTTCTGATTCAGCCAATAGCTGTCTGAATACACATAATGAGCCAGCAAATCAGAGCACCTATAGCTTCATAATGACAGAGACAGAATGTTTAATGTGAAACACAAGAAGCTGGCATACAGTCCCATAACATATAGTCGACCATAGAGGCTCCTTCACACTGTATCTGCCCTCTTCCTCCTGGGATAGAAATGTTTAATAAATGTTATCTCTATGTAAATGTTAGCTGAAATTGGATGTTTCTGCCAGGCCCTACAGTTTGTGCAATGCTGGTAATTTGGGGTGCGGAGGACACTGGAGGCAGACTGTGGGCAGCAATTGAGAGCGAACCTCCGGTCTGACTGACAAGGATGCCCCTGTGGGAGAGTGGAGCTGCTAATTGAAACCGCAACGACCAATCCATCGCCCCGACAGACCACCCACGCCCCCCCCACACACACCAGTTCCCCACTTACCGATCCAGACATCATTGCCATCGTCCCGATCAGAACCCCGGCGTGACGCGTGACCCCCTATCTCGTCACAGGCCATCGATCTGCCTCTCTGCCTGACCTGCGGCCATATCGCTCAAAGCCCGGGATCAGAGCCAGGAAGCATGACCCCTCAGATCCAGCTTTTCGCTGGGTCTGCAGAAACACACCCGGCTTCTTGTTACAGCGCTAGAGAGGGGCAGAGATGGGAACGCACACACACACATACACACACACACACACACACACATACACAAGCACGCAAACACACCTGCACAAACAATCACACATTTACATACACTCACACACTTGCGTGTCTACACACACGTTTGTGAGTCCCTGCGTGAGTGCACACTTGCATGTGTACACACACACATACTTGAACGCATCCACAAGCTCACACGCTCACTCGCTCGCTCACGTGCGCACACACACGGACTTACACGCACAAGCAGCACTTGCACACAGAAGATTAATGCTGTGATATATGAATTACCCTGGTAATCTGCTTTGTTTCAAGCACTGCTTATATTTGCTATCCTCTGTATTATATCACAGACACATACGTGACAAGTTTGCTGACTGAACAGATTAGACTAATGTAGGAAAAAATGGGTGTAGTCAATATTATTCATCTCGAGACTAATAAACACAAATAAGGCCTATCTTTACAAGAAACCACTGTAGCTATAAAACTTGAGTCTCTCCTACATGTACTCGTGACATTATTTGCAAGGCTCTAATGTGAAAGAATAATTCATATGTGATAAATTATCAGCGGCAATTAATCTGTAAATTAATTCTGGGTCCATTGATATATGAAGCCATTTAAAGTGAGGCTGTGCAACTTGAAATAAGATCACTGCAAACTGTATTTAAAATCCAAAAATGGCGAGAGAGCGCGCGGCTTCCACGCGGAAAAATCCAGATGCCTCAAAGGTCTTGTAAGTGTTTAAAAACCAAATTAAGCAGAGCGAGGTAGCATGATCTCCCCCTGACAAATGAAAAGCTTGTGGGTTAAACATTAAAGACATTAGAAACAAGAGCCAGCCTTCGGAAGGATGCTGATGCAGTTCTGTACCATTCTACTGTATAAAAGAAAGGATAAAATAATTGAGTGTATGTATATTGTGATTCATACATATGCATGCTTCATTTTGCATGAATGCTTGAGGCCAACACTAAATATATTCAAACATGTATGTTTAAACATCAATGGGAATGGCGTGCAGAACAAACTCCCTAGCTGTGTTGCAGCCCTGATCAACGTAACTAAGAAGAAGGAGCTGAAATCATGTTCTTAATTAAGTAACTTCTTTGGTCCCGCACTGCGACATTTCAGTTAGCGCAGTCTTTATTTAGAGATAGAAGTGTCGGATGTGCAAGAATAAACACAATTGTTGGATCGTTATCGCCGTGTCCTGTTTATCAGGAGTAAATGCAGATCATTACACCCTCCCTCCCGGTTATTTTTTAAATTTTTTTTTCTGTTCCTTATCAAGTTTCCAACATGGATGTGGAAAAGGAGTCGACCTCTCGAATTTCGCACACTCTCCAGATCGATGCTCCCACTTTGATTCCGTAATGGTGCTCTTGCTCTTTCGACCTCACGGAGTGAGGCCCCTAGCTCATCCTTACAAAACCTGCCCTCGCCCTCAGCATCACTGGCGAGAGTGGACGTTACATTTATTAAAAACTGCACAGGGAGGTAGCATCCGGGGCAGCGTAGCATAGTGGGGGCACTGCTGCTGTACCTTTGGACAAGGAATATCCAGCTGTATGAATGGATAACATTGTAAAGCATTGTAAAAAACTGTAACGCTCTGCATAAGAGCATCTACTAAATGCCAATGATTAAAAAAAATGTGCATTGATGTGTTAGAGGAGAAGCACCACACCCTGATCAGAGCTGATTACAACCAGTGACAAAACATCAGAAATAATAACATGCCTCTGTTATGTATGGGGCTGTTAAAGCATTGAACTGAGGTCATCTTCAATACGCTTCCATACATTTTCCTAGAATGCGATGTACTCTCCTGTCTCATTCACTTCCTTTTAATTCCCCAGCCACTTGGCTTCACAGACATGCTTCACATGCTTCACGTGAAATAATGCTAAAGGATCATACAACATAATTCTTACATGAACAGACACATCTTGCAGTCTCCCACATAATATTTTGCATAAAAAACATCCGGAATCAAAGGAAACAAGTCTGGGTCACAGAGACAAAATCCAGGGGGGTCAGAAGCATGACCACTGTGGATCCTCTATGATTAGAGTGGATGCTATGCATTCCTACGGACTCTGGACTGTTAGCGTTGAAGAGGAAGGGAGGGGGGGCAGGAAAAAAAGTGCCTTTTCTCTGATGGAGATTAGACGCAAATCCATGCGACGACTGAATGATTTATGTTTTCCGAGAGAGCCTTCTGTGGAATTTGAACGGTTTGTGGCCCCCGGCTTTCAGTGAGTGAAATTCAAATGCGCTCAGAGACAGGCTCCCTGAAGACCTCGCAGATGGCTGACACTTTAAACACGTTTTTGTTCTTTTAAATATAGGCATCCCCGTGTCCCATTAAGGCTTCCCCCCCTCTGAAGCACGCAGATACACAGAAACGATTACGCTACAAAACACGCTCCCGTGTGGCAAAAATGCAGCCCCCCCAAACCCCCCCCCACCCACCCACCCCCACCCACCCCCACGCTTCTTCCAACAAGCTGTTTGCCTTGATGAAAGACAAATAAAATAGATTTAGCCTCAGCAGTCATGTATTAGCTGGCATTAATGTTGCCGATATGTTGAGATATTTCTTTATATTGATGGCCACTGATCTATAGGCTCAAAATCTTGTGTGTGGATCGATACTGCGGAATGGTTGCCCCCCCGAGTTCTTGACATACTCCATTTCATTAGTCATTGCACCCTTACATTACACGTGTCCATTTATGCACAAGCTTTCAGCTTCAGTTGCCCGTTCTTCTAATTATAAGTAAAATTGAATTTGATGACCTATGGGCCTGATTGATTGGGGAAATTGACTGACCTTTCGTTTCAGCTCAAGGGCATTAGCATTCATGGCTGTACATTCACCAGAGGTCCAGATTCGAAAAAAAAAAAAACGGCCCACGCTCTCACGGTTATGGAAAATAAAACGAGTTGGTGGCGGGGCCTTTTTCCCCTTTCACTGCTTATCTGACTGAGAGCTGTGCACTGATTGGGAATGCCCTCAATCATAAACGCGCCATCAAAGACCGCGGTGCTTGTAATCGACTTAAAACTACGCGCTTTCATCTTTGTTAAGAATTTCACGGGGGAGAGTGAATCAAGTTTTATAAGAACGGGCGGAGCAATTAAAGTAAGTGCATTATGCTGTCTATTAAAGCTCACCTGTCCCGTCGTTTCTTCTTGCCGTGATTAATTAGCTTGAACGCGCGCGGGGCGCTGCTTCATCGTTTAATGCAAACGATGATTTATGGCGCGCCGCGCATCGGACGGCGGTGGGCAAGACCGAGAGGACATGACAAATTTGTCCGCGTGACAAATTGCCATGTCTTGCCGATCCCGCGGTGTAATGTTAGACGTGAGGTATCGCCGCACCGAACGTCTCCTTTTGGGGCAAGGCAGACAGCCGGCATCATTAGCTAATCACTGTCCACCCCCCCTCCACCCCCCCACCCCATCCCACACACCCTTCGTGGCTTTGACAGCTACTGTAAGTAAAGGTAGGAGGGAGAAACCCAACACGTTGGTGCTACATCCCCTTAGCGAGTTGCTGTTGCTAATCTGATGACACACCAATCATTCACTGCTGAGATGACGGGCATTGTGGGTAATTGTTTAGGCCAGCAGGGGGATGATGGTCAGGTTTGAGGGTGACGCCCTGATAGGCTGGGAAGATTGAAGTGATTAATTAACAATGGGGCCCCCTCCACTGGGGGGGGGGGGGGGGGGGTGTTTCACCTCTGCTTTAATTCAGCTAAGGAGGTATAAGTCTCAATGTACGTTTTAATGAATATGTTTTAGAGTTATTAAGAACTGAAGTTCCATTGTAAAAGACTATCAATCACACAGTCAATGCACAGTTGAGTCTGAGCGTCTTGAATCCTCCATGCTCAAACCCCAGAAGGTATAACCAATATCTTTTTTCTGATCTAACAATGGGTAGTTTGGAACAAAAGAATAACACACATTCATGTACTGTTATTCTACACAATTCATAATGAAACATGTTGAGGTTTAATCGTACAATTTAGCCCCTCCAATGAAATAATGATTTAATTTACTGTGCTGTAGGCAGTCAAGAGCAGCATAATTCAGTTCACATCATTTTGTGTATGCAATGTTTACTGTTACGTGTAATCTTTACTATGTTCATATATAATAATATAATAATATATACACACATTGCTTAAGGTAATTATTTTGCATACATTTATGGATGTAGCGTGGCAGTCATAACCACCACAGCATGGCGTGTAGTGACCTTACTGTCACTTCATCTATGCATGAAATGTATGAAACAGCAGTTTGACAGGTCTCTAAAACATCTATTGCTTTCCACATTTTATTAGTCAATAAGCTGTATGCTGTATATATGTAAATAACATCATGAATAGAATTTTAACACACACCTAAACAATTTTTTCTCGACATTTGGTCTGGACAAGCCTAAGACTTGACTTACCTATTGATACCGAATTTTATTTTATAGTAATACAATTATAATAAAATCCAACAACATAACACTTAATGAGCCTTAGATGAGGAGTTCTTGAAATTGCTTCCAGTCTGTATTGACATGGCGAAGACATATCCTATGAGTGACCTATAAAATCTATATTTATACGACAGAGCATGTGACCACTTTGCTGCTGTCATTATCTCCATAGCACTTCAGCCATCTCAATCCTCTCTTCAGAGGAGATCAACAATGGCAATATATGTAATGCATATTCTAATCACTGGAGATACAAAGTGCCCATCGCATTCTTAGATGTCCATAGTGCTAGCATGCTGATATCACGGCTATTACCCATTATCATGACAAATATTACCCACAATGCCCAGGGAAGCTCGCCACTATCAATATATGTGCAGATGTAGAATTGTTTTATAGAGCTCAGATACTGAAATTCCACACATTAGACCTCAGTGCATTTTTCCATGAGTGTCATATTTATTGCGGCTGTCAACGCCAAGGGGTTAAACAATATGCTAGAGTTTTATTGGCTCAGTGAGAATACTCTTGTTGATCCTAATTCATTCTGAAAAGAATAATAACTGACAGCCGGGAGAGCGGACACAAAATCCTCCATATCTTTTCGAGTATTGCAATCCCAGGACGGCTGTGGTTTCTGAGAGAGATATATCGATGCCACCTGAGCGACAGCCTAAATTTGTGAATTGCCGCTGAGTTTGAACCATCGCTGAAATTGAATAAATTATTTAAACAGTAGCTGGGTAAAAGTCAAACACATAAACAATCAAGTATAAAATAAACACTGTCAGGAATTTGACCAGAGACCTCTTACCACTCTCCGAAATAGGGGGCAACTTGTGGCCACTAATGGGGCTTGATTACATTAACGTTCACCTATCCATCCTTTTTACAATTTACAATTTACAGCAGTTTCATCAAAGTGGAAAACGATGCAAGAATGATGTAATGCTAAAAACCTGAGACACCCTCAACAAGATGTGTGAGTCATCCACGAGAAATGCATCACATTTCATAGGTGTGACTGGTGCTTTAAAACACCCCAATGTGTTATCATGGCTCTGAGCCAAAGGATATGTGCTAGGTGAAGATACAATATATTGGCAGCTGTCAGGATAGGCTCAGCTTCTATCAGTTTAGAAATAGATTTTGGAACGAAAAGAAAAAAAAAACCCCAAAACTAAATGTCCTCTGATTGGACAATATACCCCATCTTACACATCTGGGCCAACTATCAGAGTGCAAGAATAGCAACATTTCAGCCATCAACTAAGACAGAAATGTCTAAGAAATGTTGACAATTTGACCAAAGTGTTACTGAAATCTCAAATTGCATTATGCAATATCAAGCCATCTTGAATTCCACTGGGATTTTGCCTGTCTAATTTTGCCGTTTCATCAGAAGGGACATCAGGGTTACCAAGTTGCTAAATTCTAAATCCCAAATTTCTAAGATCCCCTTATTCATTTTATTTAAATGCCCATTCACTACAAAGCCTGCAGGAGGGGTTGATGTGGTCAAGATTCCTTTCACTGCTCAAGCGGTGCTTTTATTTGGCACACATCAGGGCTGCGCAAAATAATGAGATTTTTTCTTCTGTTTTTATTCCCACTTTTTCTTTTAATTCCACATCACAGGGAATTAATATTGGTCGTGTCTTTGAGCCCAAATGCATTTTCAAAATGCTCTTTCTGCCGGTTTTATAAACCGCAATCAAATGCAGGGGGCTTTGAAGACCTCAGTGTGAAGGGTAGTCCATGTCTCATCGACAATGCCTCTCCCATCCTTTAATGACAGGCAGCAGAGTCAAGCGCAATGTCTGAGGCTGCATATATCCAATCCAATATTGCGCGCAACCCTCTCAAACGTGACGGCGCAAGAACAGAAAACCGTGTAGGTGTGATCACAATAAATAAATAATAAATAACTAAACAAAAGCCCCTCCGTTCTAATCATTCATCTGTACTTGGAGAAATCTGCTCTTCAGCTCTTTGCATTTTTAATATCTTTTGGTGTCAAAGAGTTATAGCCGGAACATAAATGCCAGCGGCATCTATTGTGGCGCTTTATGAAGGAAGAGGGATATTATGCAGGAGAGCCCATAAAGGATGTTTATGACCTCTTACATCCCTTGACCTGGACGTGTCAATGCCCAATACTGTAAAAATGGCCATAATCTTGTCAGCATTAAAGCCTTTGTGAAATGCATAAACATAAACGAGCGGGAAATACTCAAGGAGTTGAGCACCGAGTATATAGCCTCCGTAGCAGCATAACCAGTAGGGGTACTTGGGATACAATGTGTAATGCTGGAAAGTTATTCACCACTTTATTCGTTCGGTCTTTTGTTTATCTATTATGATAATACGTTGTTCAAAGTTTTACAACTGCTCATATTCTCATGTTCTCAATTCATAATTGAGAGCACACGTGTTATCGCACTGCCATAGGCACTTGTAAAAGTCTTTTGCAAGCAATCTCCATCAAGTGCAATTTCAAAATGTTCCGCCTAGCTAATTATATACAAGTGTCAGCTTTACAATGAAGTGTGCTGGACGTGGGAACATGAACTGTTTATAGGTCTGAACAGGGGTACACAGTGAAAATTGAATTTATTAGGCACAGGGAAATATCAGAGCGCAATATAATGCAATATACTTCAATATAAATGGATCTTGTGCTCTTGTTGTTAGCCTTAAAGTTTAAAACAAAGGCCCCAGCCTCCGAAATCAAATTCCAGTCCACCCATTCTGCCTTCTCTGTGTGTGCGCTCTGTTTTTTATGTATTATTTGCTTGGCAGAGATCTTATCAAGGGTGACATACAGCTTTCTTTGCCGCATATCATACATTTGTGTGGGTGGATATTTATTGAAGGTATTCAGGTTTCGTATCTTGCTCAAGGGTACATTGACAGTGTCACACCTGGGAATTGAGCCTGCAACCCTCTGCCACAAGCCCAGTCCCACCCCACTCCCACCATTTTTGTGAGAGTGTAATGAGGGAGGGAAGGAGGGAGGGAGGAGACACAGGGTGGCAGGATTAAAATTAGGAAAAAGGGACAACATGAGCTTGCTGGCCTCCTGACGACCAAAATGACTATGCTGGTTTGCCTCTATTAGGTATCAGTGTGGGCGCAGTGGATGAGGTATCCAGCCTCTACTCCCAAAGATTTCAGGTTTGACTCCCAGAGTGGGGAAATGGTGTTGTAGCCTTGAGGAAGGTTTTTGAATTACACCATTAAATATATTAATGCATAATATAAGTTGGATACAATGGCTATATAAGTTGCCAGTGATAAAGTTCTCTATAAAACAGATAATTAATGGTGCAATATATTTGTTCTTTTGTATGAAGGTTAAAATTCTTGCACAAGTGCAATATGGACAAAGCTAATTTTTAAGGTGAGGTCTTAGCTTGATTAATTTGTGCTTTGAGTCCTTACACAGTCCTTACTCATTTGAAGGTATTGGCAGTCATACAGATTTCAAAATGATCAAATTTGTGATGGATCGTGTGGCTAGCATTAAGGTTATCTTGCTCTGTAAGGGTATACTATATACTGTATGTATAGCATTATTACTTATGTAATACTTATGCTATTACTACAACCCTTAACAGCATCTAAGGTTTATCTACAATTGCATTACAGTGGAGAAGACAGCATATCTTAGAAGGTTATACTTTTCCCCTTTTAAAACTTGTAGTGGAAACCAGTGGATTGCCTGTAAGCGGGAAAATCCTTGAGTAAGCTATCCTGGGTTTAATGATTTCTCATAATGGGCCCTTTCATACACAGCCACCTCACACTAATAACAGATGCCTGAGCTCTCTCTCCTCTCTGCGGATTAGCCTTCACACAGCCGGTTGCTTCATAAGGAGGCTGCAGACCCTTCATTAGGGCCCAATGATCTGAGCATTAATGGGAGCTGTGGCTGATGCCGGCCACTGATCACCGCTCGTTAAGGAACCTTACACCCAGGGTGTTAGCGTCCTGTCCTTCACACTTCATGACCACGGATGCAACGGATTTGAGGGAAGCAGAGTCAGAGCTGAGGCCCGGGTGCGAATCGGAACTTGGTGGCATACGTTTCCCCCATGTTCCACCACTCCTTGGTGCTCCTGGCCCTCGTTGGTCAACCTGTTTTTTTTTTTTTTTAACAGCACGAGACATTTGGTAAAGTAGATTTTGGAATCGGTTTTAATGGGTGGCAATAGGAGCAAGCGGCCATATATCGCATAACAGACAGCATCTGTTTTTGGGAACCCAAGACAGGAAGGCTAGATTAGTTCTTGGTTGTTAACTGAACATCTGTTCCTGCCGAGTCCCCGCGCCGGGCCGTCTTCCCTCCCGTCTGTGCGGTATCCATCGCGGATATTTGCGCGACTCTGCCACGCATGGATCAGCTGCTCACGACCAGTCAAGGGGAACAATGAAGCGGAGAACGTGTTCATTTGCCATGCAAATGTGAACCTATTCACAGAGGATGTGTTTTATATCAGTAAGTGCTGCTCAGCCTGCGTTCCACTGAATCCCAGTACAGCAAAGCTCCACAGGGGGGCGGGGATGGAGAGGAGGAATTAGCAGTTTGTGTTAACCTTGGGGGTGGAGCAAAGTAAAGACAAAGCAGCAGCTTAGACGCCGCCTTTTCATTGTACAAAGGTGAAAGTTATACGACCTCCAGACTCAGTGGGTAATTTCATTTCCTTTCATTCCTTGTACTCATGTTGCCTTTGCATGCAGCAAAGATCAGGGGGCTTTGAGAAAGGGAAGCCCGTTGAGGCCGCCGGTTTGCCAGAGAGTGCCCTTAAGGAAGTTCACCAAGCTCCTTCAGGCTCTCCCCGGGAGGCACTGCTGCCCACGCGCCAACCCCCCAGCCTCTACTCGGCAGCCAATTAAACGTGTCCGAACATTTTCATCGGTTTCAATTTGAGCGTCTGCGAGTCAATAAAGCATCGGCTAATTAAATGGACGTGAGCCAGCTCGAGCTGCCCCAGGGTCCAGCCGGGATTAAGAATCAGGATCGCCTCTGTCTGTCTCTCCCTCTCTCTTTCCCTCTCTACTTTCCTCCCCAGCTTAAACTGTTTTTGGTGCGGGTGGCCCGGTATTGGTCACTTCTGTTCACCCTAGAGGACCACTTCACGTGTGCAGACCTCTCGCTGGACCAACTCCGACGTCCCAGGACAGAGCTGTTAGAAATGGAACACTTCACTACAGCACTAAACAAATTGAAATTATATAACCCATTTCATAACCCAAGAAGCCACTGCACTGGTAGCACATTGGGAGAGAACAAACACTTAAAAAGAAATAGTGTATGTGGAATTACCGTTGCTGCTTTGGCTATATGCACTAAGCGAAGGCTATATGCACTGATTGTATCAGAAATAAGATAGGATTGCCTCGCAATGGCTCTGTGGCCATTCAAGCATAAGCCGTTGCTATTTTGTGCAGCAAAGACATACATATGTACATACACATCTAAACAACACGTGTTGAAAATACATTCTTCAAGATAGACATAGCATGGCACGTTACTCTATCCATTACCCTGTGACTGTAATACCATTCAGCCATCAAGAGAAGGGTTGAACACGCACTGTCTCCTCATGATCATCCTAAGTTTCTTCAATCAGCAAAGTCCGTTTTGTATCCTGAGAGAAATCTGTTGTGAAACATATCATGAAAATAGCCTTGCAGGTGAAGATGGAGGATTCTCAACTCGCTCTCTCTCTCTCTAAAGTAAAAACCCCCTCTTGGTCTTCAAACCCTAGATAGATCTATTTTGCTCCTTCTGTTGCAGATAATTGAATTGGATTTGTCGGATGAGCTGATACAGTATCATGGTTGGAGAGTATTGATCCCTTGGCAATGAGCGAGACTGGGACCTATATAGCTGCCAAGTGGTTTAAAAAAAGCTCTTTCTTATTTCAGGAAAATTGATGGCCTTTTCCTGTGGGGATTCAAGAAGGTTGGAGTCATACACAAGTAGGCACCAATTAATGATTTTGGAGATTGTAGAGTTACCTATTTAGAGGGGTCCTTGAATTTGTGTATCTGCATACCCTCATCCTGAATAGACTTTGACTACACTGGTCTTTATTTAAAATAGCCTGATACGCAGATGAATTGTTATTAATTTGCTTAGCAGACAATCTTCTCGAGGGTGACTTTCACAACTAACATTTGAATTAGTAGCAATTTGCACAGTGGGATGTTTACAGAAGCAATTCATCTAATCCACAGCTCTCCCAACTCTGATGATGGCTTCAAAGCTCAACCTCCACGGTTCTTTGCTATGTTGCCATGGCGCCCTCTCTTTCATCTACCTTCAGCTGTCCAGTGCACAAGCTCAAATTCATTAAGCGGCTAGTGCAAAGGGTGCAAGATTAGCATTCGAGCCCACTGTAGTACAGTTCCTTAACTGCTGTGTCACATGGCTGTCCATACAGATCTGAATACCTATCCATCAATATGAATGTGCATGTCACTCCAATATTTTCTTTTTGTCTCCAGTGAGGAATTAACTATGTGTTCTCATCTGGAAGGTGCAGACTGTGTGTGTGTGTGTGTGTGTGTGTGTGGCGTCTGTGTGCATTGGACGATGGATCCCTCACGTTCTCATCTGCGTCCGCCGGGAGGTGAGGCGAGATCGAGGAAAGGCGAGTTTCTCGCTGCCCGAGACCCACGCCCTGGAGGGGGGGGGCTCTTGTCACACTCCTTGCTGTGCCCCGTGACTCTGATTTTCATTGCCTTTGCTCCCCCCAGAGTGGGCGCGTTGACGGGTGCGCCCGGGAATCGGAGTGGCAGACCGCACGCGGCTCGCTTTGCCACTACGGTGTGTCCGCCAGATGGGTACTCCCTGACTGCAACGGCCGAAAGGAACTGAATGTGTCAGGTCAGCTAATGCTCAGGTATAAAGCACTGTACGCAGCATGGGAAAATACTTCAGCTGAAATGAAGGCACTGAGACAAATTAGTCTCAGCATCTTGATGGAAACAGTGTCTGTGGCAGACACAGAATTCAGTCTCGTTGTCTGTGGTTATCAACTCATTTAAAAGGTAGGAATAGGTTATGTGCACTACACTAATGCAACAAAAAAGAAAACTCACATTTTTGCTCACATAAAGATAACAACAAATAATGTTTTAATCCCTTAGGATCTTCAAAGATATATTTTAGTGTATGTCATTTGAGATCCTCAGGGATTGGAATGTCCATTTCATGTGCAAATAAATGTTTTCATACAGGGAGCATCAGAGTGGGATGTAGACTGTATTCCATCCACACTTGAGCATCAACACTGACTCTGACAACTCTGTACATACAAAATAAATTGATGTGAGTGCAATTATTTCATATTATCACCACAATCCATCTCAAGAACGTAGCTCCAAGCAGGAAAGCAGAAGGTAGTACAGTCTCTGTTAGGAATCCCCACTTTGAACTCGCAAGCCTCTAGGGTTAACACTGCAACAACAAGATCTAACTGGTTATTTTTTAAACCTAGTATCAGCAATGATTATCTCATGTGAGTAAAACACAGGTTTATGGGCATACTAATCCTGTCAGATCAAGCTGGCGCAGGCAATACTGTCCAGACAGGGAGGGTATGATTAGCCATACCATACCCCTATCTCTTGCTTCAGACCTTTTGACTAAATCACAATTAGAGATAGGACAAGTTTAGTGCTCAGAGCCTTGCCAAAGCAAATCAAGTAATTGCGTGACCTCTTTGACACAAAGGTGGGTGGCGAATGGTACTCTTAAACAGATCCTCCGTACACTTTTCCCTTCCCTTAGGCAGCTTTGTATGCCCTCTTGCACATCCTCCAGACTCTGTCATCAAATTGGCTCTAATCTTTTTTCTTTACAGCGTTCCTCAACCCCAATAACCCCAACCTTAAAGACAATTAACAAAGACAAAATGGCATTATAAATCATGTCTCAAGGATGCTCTTGAGAAAGAATGAGATTTTTTTCGAAGTGGAACTTTCATTCCCAAGCCACAAGCCCCTAGAGTGATGCACTCACTTTGTATAGCCTGATACTCACATGCTCAGAATAGTCAACTGTTATTGGCTGCCTCTGGCCCTGCACAATGGATTGTCACATAATTAAATCGAGACTTGGATGCTCCTGCAAAAAACTCCAAGGTGAGTGGCGGGTGCATTTTTTTTTTTTTTGAGGTGGACATTCACAAAAAAAAAAAAACCGAAAGAAACGAAAGGAAAAACAACAGCCAGGAGGACCTTGTGTTTAGCTTTCTGAGTACACAGTGCAATGATCCATTAATATTTCATTTTTTCCAATGTTCTCTCACTCATTCTGTGTTACGCAAGGAGGCAAGTAAGGTTCTCTGCATCTGTCAGTTATGAGCCATTTACTCTTCCCTGCTCGTCGATAAACTTCTTATGTTCTAACTGTCACGCTGCTCAGTTCAGTCTGTACTGTTCTTTGCCTTACTGCCACAGCAGCCTATCTTTCATATGCCTTCAGCTGTCCAGCAAAAAAAGTTCCAGTTTATTGAGAGACATCTTAGGCTAAAAGTATTATTTATTTATGTCAATGAAAACACAGTGACAGGAGCAGCTGTGTAGTAGCAGCTGTGTAGTCTATTGGAGAGGAGGAGTGTTTGTAACCTAAAGGTGGCTGGTTTGATTTCCAGTTGGTGGGTGTTGTGGGTGATTCCTTGGTATATCTGCTTAATCTGAATTGCCTCTGTAAGCTTTGTAAATGCTTGATATGATAAAATTGTAAGCCGTGTAAGTGGTTGTGGTTAAGTATCTAAGTATCTAAAAAACATAATGTAACACACATGTAATATCTCTCTCTCTCACTCTCTCTCTCTCTCTCTCTCTCTCTCTGTGTGTGTGTATATATCACAATCAAGTTTAATGCTGGAAAAAGCCACAAAACACACGATATTCATGAAAATACCCCTGTATTAAACTCAGCCTATGCACTGCTATGCCTTTTCAACAGACTGATTTAATACGTACTATAATGATACTATGACTTTAGCTACATTGGGTTTCTTCACAAAACCTGTCCCCATTGGACAGATTGCTTATTCAAACGTTATGTCAAACAGCAAAATATATAGTCCTCAGAGGACTAAAGTAAATACCCATATAAGTATTTGGTAACTATATGTATTAGGACATCAGTAGATATATAAAATTTAGTAAGTAACTGTTTGAGTCATTGCACAAAACTATACCCAGATTAAGCAATAAATTGTCCATTCAAAATTACATATAGACCAGAAGTGGTTTAATCTGTGTCTCTATGTACTAAATGACATAGAAGTAATTGCATTATAAGATTATTACATGTTCACAGCACTCTGGTTTTAGTTACAGAGGAATGTGCGATTGGAGGCATTCTACCGCATAAAATGTACTGCCTTGTATTTGGCAGGAGAGGTTTCGGCTGGGGTATGGCATTTTCCTCCAATACACTTTGGAATTCATTTTTATTGCGCCTGCCCTCCAATCAGGGATCGTCCCAGGGATCTGTCTGGTCCACCTCCATTGCTGTCATGTGGCCATTCATGTGTGCCCTCTGCTCAGTCGTTTTCCCTGTGGACAGTCATCCGTACAGTGCTACCATTTCAGACCCATTTAATTTATGCAACCTGCACTCCTCAGTTTTCCAGCTGCTCCTCCCACGCGTTGCACCCGTGTTCAAAGGTTTTAAAAGCTGAAACAGCAAGGAGGTGCCGTGTAATTACATGTGGGCCATCCAGTTGAGGGTAGCCTGTCTCCCGGCTTTAGTCCTTTAGGGCGCTGCAGAACCACCGTGTCTAATGCCTTGGTAACGAGAAGCAGTATTCCAGCGTTTTGAAAATGAAAGCCTGTGATCTTCCTAATCTGGGAGGGTGGGGGGTTGCTTTCCCCCCCCCCGTTTGATTTCCCATAAACGATCTCTCTTCATTATACAAACATTAGCCATGGTCAGTCTATCCGGGGAGTAAATCCCCTCCTCAGCTCGCTTCGGAAAACTGCATCTGTTTGAACTCTGCTTTGCACTTTGTCGGGATGAAGAGCAAAATTACACTTCAAATCTGTGCAGTTACACTCCCACTCAGAAAAAAAAGTCCAACCTAACCTCAGCGATGGATATCAGACTTACTTGAAAACTTGTAGTGCATGATTCCAAATATGGAACTTTGAATATTAGCTGGAGTTAACATTCTGACCTCTGTTGGGTTTACGGACATATGACATATTTATAACTCAAACCAGCATTATTCTGATTAATCTTGAATCAACTCCTGGAATGCACAGATCATGAACACGCTGTCTGGGATGGCGTTAATGTTGATAAAGTCTTAAACTTTCGTTTGATTCGAGAGGAAAAGGGGAAAGACATTAATGATGGAAAGGGGGAGCCAGAAAGCCAGGAGAAGGGTGCCTCCAGCCTTGGAACTTGTTTTCGGACGATGGTTGGACAAGACATCTCACCTGCGTGCTTCTCTCTTTCGACAAGCCCAGAAGCCTCTGGTAGACAGGGCCTCCAGTCTCCCCTAGCACAAATAATGAGTTGCTATCCCTGCAGATCTAACCCTCTATAAAATATCAAAAAAATATCACACTGTTCTTTAATACTGGCATTGTCAGAGTAGCTGATGTGATGATGTATTAGAAGTGATTAAATACCTTCATTTTTGTGCAGTGATCTCCTCCATCCCCGTTACAGTTGTTTACATGGGGCTGATTGATTGGCAAGTAATAAAATTAACCTTGCGTCATATACAACAAATTGTATGAAGAGACATGCATCTAATTAATATTTTGTCAGCTAACGTCAGACTATGGTTATCATTTTATGACCTCATGTAGCTTGACTCACAGCTGTTAATCTCACTCTCTAACCTCCCATTCATACGGTTTTCCTTCTGTTAATATTCCATTTTATATGTTTGTTTTGTTTCTTTTATAACCTTATTCCTCATTTATTCATTATTTCATTTAATGTTTTCATGTCACTGTCTCTTTGTTTAGTTTCTGGTTTATTTCATTTACATGGTTAATGAATGTTTATCTGCAATGTTTTTTTTTTTCAAAACTTGTTTTATTTATTACAGTGGTGTCTTGTTTGTATTTTCTTGTCTGTATTTACAATCCAGGATCTAACAGACTTAGAAGACCTCACTTTATTAATTTTGATATTTGTTGCAGAATTTAACTACCCCTGCCAAATGACTGGTGCTTCTGAAGGGATAGGGGTATCTTCTACTAAATGGTTCTCTTTCTAGGGATAGGCCTCAATGTAGGAGATATCTATGAATAAATGAATAAGGAGGTGATCACCATTGAATCAATTGTGATCACCATGACAACCAGCCCATCCCTATGATTAAAAGGAATTGGAGATATGCGACATTTGACCTGTTTAATGCCACAATGTGTTTCAGAGGGTAGACAGAGAGCCAGGGGTATGTGGTTTGTGAAGCATATCGGAGTGAGAGTTGATGGACCACATCTCACAAATCAGGCAAGCAGACAGACCTCAAACACAGGTGACCTCTGCCCACAGAATAGCTTTTTATTAATCAGAGGGGAAATCAGTGCTAAGCGCATATCCCTTCTAAAGCTCCTTTAAAACAAGGCTGACAATAAAGCTTTTTAATGGCACCTTTTCACATTCCAGGGCTTTCGGGCTCCAGAGCCAGGTCTGTGCCTGGAGATTATTCTGTCTCTCCCTTGAGAAGCGGATGCAAATATAGCCAGACAATCAAGGTAAGCAAAACATTTCAAAAAGAAATAAACATCATACATCATAATAACAATATTCTGAGTGAGTGGCGTGGGTGTGTCCGTGTCATCCAACAGAAATATATAGTTTGAATGATCACTACTGAAGAGACATCACGTCAACGCTTATGAATTTAATTTCTAGCTTTAGAAGGTGAGGCTTCTTTTCAAGTCTCAAGTTACTTTCACCGAAACCTGTTGGCCACTTTAATACAAGTTTTTGGTTGTAATGATGTTGCCAAATGCCAGCTTTATCATGTGCATGTTCACTCCCCACTATAGTATAGTATAGTGTAGATTATTGGGGAATGATCATTACATGATCGCTGTCTGACACTAACTGAAAACTGCATTAATGTGGCCCTAGATATATATATATATATATATATATATATACAGTATATATATATATATGTACACACACACATCTGTCTTTCCATTTGGGTCACCTGTGTTCATCTTTGGTTGCTGTCTCTTTCTGTTGGATCATGTCACCCCCCCCCCTTGGCCTCTCAGCATCTTTACATCCTTACAGATCAGTGGCCCCCAGAGTGTCGCCAGAACCTGACCAGTCACCTGATCATGACCCAGTTCAGCCAGTCAGAGATCCAGCTGCTCGCCAAGTTGACTTAGTGTCTGCAAGGACCATGTCAATTTACAGAAGAAGACAGAGTGTGGTAACGCACGACTGGAGAATAGTTTGAAAAGACTACCATGGAGGATTGCAGTTCACAAGCCCTTCGTTCCTCTCTTGGATTACCATTGTAAAGCAGTAGTACTGTATTCAGATCAGGCAAGAGCTTTTTGGGCATGTTATGGAGGTAGGGGATCATGTCCCCCTCGATAAACTCTGGACAGCCTGGAAATAGTGCAACAATGTGACTGATTCGCTGAATCGATGGCGGCGTTATTGGCATTGATTGGTGCATTTCAAGCATGACTTCACATATATTTCAATCAACCCAAGGACTGGTGTAAGCTCGGAATCCTCATCGATGGAGCATTTCAGGATTTGCATTTTCAATATGGAGGGTATTAAAAGGATGAAGGTATCTTTGCAGGGATTTGCCAATTGATTCCCCTCGTCGCTGCTGCACAGGGGCCCCCACCCGCCGCCGACTCCGGGGGCCAAGTAAAGGGGATTTGAGCGGAGGGGGTTTTCGACTTGACGGAGCGGCTCGAATTTCCTCTCTCCCCGTTGATCCGGGCGGCGGGAGCAGGCGTGACTAATGACCCGGCGTTTCAGCTGTGAAATAGCTCGGAATGAATTTCCACCGTGCGCCGTGGCGATCCGTTGAAAGATCCTCGCCTTCAATCAGGGAGCACGGCGGCTCGCTCCACTCACTCCCACCTACGTCCTCAGGTGCCAGGGCGTGAGAGGTGGCAGAGCTGGAAGCACTCGGAAAACACATTCACGCGACTCACTCGAACATCACGCCCCTCCTCTGATGTCTGCCAGGTTTTTTTGTTCAGTATCAACAGCATTAAATATGTAACATATGTAGAAGAGAGGACTGCTCTCTCACACAAATGGAAATGGTTTGCCTTGTGTTTAGACTCTCTCCCTCTCACACACATACATAGAAATCTGCTCAGACACATAGAGACACACGCATATTATGCCACTAAACATTGTCTTCCTTACTAATGTATATTTCATGGTGATGTCAGCAAAATGGAGAAATGGAAGTTTCCACAACTATAAAGAAAAAAGGAAATGTCTTTGAGAGAGAGAGACACTTCCCTATATCATTTTGTAATTCCCTTTATACTAATTTGAGGGAACACTTATAAACATCTCATAGAAAAAGCTGTCAACAGGTGTTCTCAATTTTTTTTTCGGCATGTCAAAACCTTCAACTGTATTCAAAATCTTAATATCCGTACTATTATATATTAGCTGTCTCTTCCTGTTATGCAACTGTTGACTCAAAGACCCAGCGACCATTTCATAGTTTTAGAAGTTCCTGTCAGACTGAAAATTCTTGCAACACCCTTGTTCTTGTCTGTCTTGACCAGCAGACAGTTTCCCTGGCCAAAAAAAAAAAAAAACATTTTCAGAGCATCCTTTCAAACATATTGATCCAGCACTTTAGGATGGACTGAATTTCTTTGGTTGTGAATTTCCTCCCTGCTGAGCCTGAGGTGTAGTCCAGAATCCTCCTCAGAAGCATTATGTATCACATGTCCTCTAACCCCAGCGGGAATCAAATGTAAGCCTCTGGTCAATGATGGATTTCAGCTGCCATGACGCTGATAAAGAGCGCTGGAGAACAGCACTACCATTGACAGCATGTGAGTGGAAGGCCTTGAACTCTTAATGACTGGGTGAAAAGCCCATTGGCTCTGGGCTGGTCCTGCCTTCACTTGGTCTCAAATTCATTGTCCAGACCATGCTCATTCAAATATATGTTTCTACTGATTTTCTTCACTGGACATACATCGCCTTGCTATAGATACATTCTTTATTACAGTATTTCTTTGCAGAGACCCATATCCACAGGAAAATGCATAGCTTAGGAGTCATCATTAAAATGTTGTTTATTGATGCATTTTGGGTTAGTAGAAAGAAGTTCCCTACCTGGGAATTGACCTGGAAACTTTTGGGTCACCAGACCTGCTCTCTACCACTACACAAGTTCATGGAAGGCCAGATTCAGGGTTTTGGAGAAATGTAGCATTCAATGCACTGGTAAATTCACAGTAAGCAGTGAAGCAGCAGGATAAAGTATCTGTTGTAATAAAAACACTGTGCAACATTTTCCCTGTTTAGGTGTATTTAAAGAAAGGATACTCTCCTTAAACAACATGGCCAAGGATATTTGTATTGACCTGAGACAAGTGGCTGATCCCTTCAGTCTGTTAATAAGAATAAGAATAAGAAATACTTAATAACTTAATAACTTAATTAATCCTGAGGGAAATTTGAGTGTCACAACAGCACCATCCAGCACAAATCAAACACAATAGAAAGGTTGCATCTGTCAATCAAACTCAACAATAGGATAAAATAAAATATATAGAAAGGTTGCATCTGTCAAGAAAGGTTTTTGTCCATTGTGCAATGAATATCTACATAGTATGAAAGAAGAGATGGTGTGTCACGCTCTGGTGTGTTGCCAAATCTTATAGTCTGTTAAAGGCTACTGTAGCTGTGCCCATGCTTCTTGGTGAGACAGTAATCTAAAACTGGATCTGTTTAATTGCTATAGGAACAAGGGGAATTTTACATTTAGGTTTTATGAGCTTTATATTTTGAAAAAACTCACAATTTGTAATCTTTAACCAAGTCTTGTCTGCCCTCAGACAGTGACATTTAGGCTGTGGGATATTAGTGCTACCGTTCCCAACACACTCGCCAGAATGCGATTTCTCTGCACATAATTCCACCCATCAGTGCTTTTCTCAGAAGCCCGGCATCAGGCGCCCCCAAAGTGGAAGAGTACCAGACCGTTTCTAGGGTTGGAAAAGGTTTTCAAACACCCTTTTCCTGTCTTCCAGCTCCTCCAGCCGGAATCAGAATGCAGATGACCAGAGATTCCCCAGTGGACTGGGGTTTATATATCCTAGAAGCAGCTTAAGAACACTAGGGGCTGACACAGCGACACAACACACCACCCCCACCCCACCCCACCCCTGCCTCGCCGGCAAAAACCTGATACCATAATCCCGTCTCATTATATCTCTCCTCAGATTCTCTACCTGCTCTGATCCCCTCCATTCACCGGATTTCATTTACCCATGATCCTCTCTGCTGGGCCACATTAGAACTGCAGTGGATTCTGGAATAGAAACACGAGTGCCATTACCCCCGCCCCCCCCCCCCCCCCCCCCCCCCCCATGTGCGCGTAACCAGGGGTCGCAGCATACATTAAGCCTAAATATCGCCCTGCAATAATGACAATCGAATGAGCGAGTTTTGAATGGCGCATACAAATGAAGGGAACAGCTTCTTATTTATTCCAGTAAAAAGGGGTATATGTGCCGTGTGAATGAATTATAGTCACAAATGGTTCCATGTATGTGAATATAATTCTACGTCACGTCCTGGGATCCCGTCCTCTACTGACCCAGCCAGCAGCCTTGACATTAGAGGTAAACCTGTTAGTCACTATCTGAGTTTATTAGCAGGAGAGCCAATACCATATCCCAGTGTCTCTGTCGAAACGTACAAAGATAGAGTGTGCCTCTAATACAGAATCACCTTGCCTTTAATTTGTGTCACCTGCTGTGATTCTAGTTTTTGTCTTAATCACCACCATTCATTCTATCAGTCTCATCCTGATTTTGTATCTGTTAGGCACTGTCCAGTCTTTTTTTTTTTTCCTTACACGCTATGCGTTTCCTTTAGTGTTTACCCTCTTTTTACTTCCATCACTTCACTTTGTGCGAAGGCGTTCTCATTCTGTCAGTCTCTCGTCCTGATTGTGCCTTCCTGCTCGGTGGTTATCATTAGGTTTAATCTGCGCTCCTTCCTCGTCATTTCGTTTCACCTCTTTCTGCTCATCACTTGTCTGTGTTGTGCTTCGGGAAGTTGTCGGGAGTGACCGCATCAAAGAGGGATGCCACACAATAAAATTGATTGGAGGCAAAGTTTGATTGACCAATGAAGACCATGTAAACGTTGGAATTGTGAGAAGCACTGTTGATTATGTGGTGAGACACACACACACACACACACTACACACATACACACACGTGTGTATACTGTGTACAGTATATATATATTTATGTAGGGCTACACACACCTGCACACAGTATATAAATGTACACGCTGTACATCAGCCGACTGTAACTTCCAATGTAAAGATGGCACCAAACCACACAAAAAACCTCTTTAAATCTATTGGTAACACTCTTTCTTACCCTTCTTCTTTTCTATCTTAAATTGAAAGCAAGTGCAGATGTATAATAATCCTGGATTTACGTCACTTTCCTGTTGCGGTAATTACAGTGCTGTGTCTGCTTTTGGAGTCTGTGAGCCTGTGGCTGAATCTTTCATTATTGTATTGCCTAAAAAGAAAACGCCGATGCATCACTGAGGTTATTGAATTTGCGCTAAAATCTGCTACTTCAGCTTGAATTATTGAAGAAAAACACAATTTATTATTTTTATAATTTGATTTAATTCGTACTTGTTTTTTTAAGTTATGTGGAATATATTTGCCAATGCGGCATTTGTCAAATTCACTAAATGTCAGGTTCTGTAGAGAGGTTTGTAGAGACAGAGTTTGTCCACTCTCACGCTAATGGATTTTATCTCCCCCCAACCAGCCATACATCTCCCCCCGACCCATCTCAAACAAGGTCAAGCACAGCTTCCTTTGGCTTTCTGTCTTCATCAACCCCCCCCCCCGCTTAAACCCACCCCTGCCCAGGTGCCATCTTTGAGTCCCTTAACTTGTTGTACCACCACTGCCTCACCCCTATCCTCTACCGCCCACAGCAGAGCCGATCACACTGGTGACATGCTACACTTGCCGGACTGTACTGTGCCATTGTAAGCCGTTTTGGCTGAGGCTGATTGGCTGGTAGCATCTGCGGAGAGGGTGCCAAGTGTGCTGTTCCCCTGCCCCGCGGATGTCATGTGACTTTTGGCTTGATCATGGGCGGGGGGGGGGGGGGGGGGGGGGTTGGGGCAGTCATTTGTGCTGTCATTTACAAAGGCTCTTAAGGTACTCTGACAATGCCTTTGATCATTGCACGTCTCTGAGACACTGAGGAGAATTACTTTTTTTTTTATTAATAACCAAACATATCAGAAGGAAATGTTCCAGTCACATGCCTACAGCAAACATTTATGCCATTGTTCAAAGAATACTTTAATCCAAGAGACATGTTTGTATAGTGAACTGGTAAGACTGTACATTAAATGACCAATTTGTCATAAGTAGCATGTGCCTACAGCTATAACTACATGTAACTACTATGTAACTAATATATACCGACTACATAAAAAAGTAGCGTGGGGAACATTGGCATGTATTTTAGTTTCTTTAATCAGAGAGGTAAATAGTGGTGACTGCATATACTACTTGCTTACAATTTTATGAAACTTAAGTAACCACTGTATTTCTAGTGTATTCATAGTACACTATACACATACTGTACTTACACTTAGAAACTACTTTTTACAATCCTTGTCATTTTTTCTCCCACATTCTCTCAGATTAACAATTTATTCATTCGAAAGTATGATGTGCAAATGCATTGCTCTGATTTCATCTGAAATAACACACTTGTGGGACTTTTTAAGAAACAGTCAGAACCAAGAAGTTTGCCCTGTTCTACAGTATTGTAGATTATACAGAAAAATGTATTTTATCCCCAAAACTTTCATTTACTCTGCATATTTTAGTCAGTTGTTGATAATGACACCTTCTTTTTTTTGTTCCCATAGCGAATCATTAAAATTTCAGAAAGCACTGAATTGAGTTTAGAACTGATTGAACAAAGCGGTGTAAGTTTTGGTTTCAACAGCTCTTCTTGTGGGACACACGCTTTACTTTTATCAGTGAATATTTCTGAATATTTATGTAATGATTTGATCCTGAAAATGTGGTCATTAGGAAGCTAGCTTTTAAATAGATACTGTAGCTGCTGCTTTGATTCCCAGGTAGGGAACTGCTGTCATGCACAGCCATCACATAGCAACACAGAAAGCTGTAATAAATATCCAGCAGTTTAAACAGATACAATGGAAATATTTAGATACATGGATAAGAATGTGTCCCTTGGGAATAAATCACAGAATATGGTTAATGCAATGTCAAAAATGCCCATTCGGTACTATTCTGGGTGGCAGAGAATGGCATTTCATTTGGCTGAGCATTTAAAGTGAACACGTTTGCTGTTTTTGCATGCTTTTGCCTCTTTGAGCAATCACTAAATGTACAGCCAGACAGCAGCTTTTAAGTGCTGTTTCAGGAACTAAACATGTCATCGTCCTCTGGATCTAGCCTTGATTATAAAGCAATAACGTATTGATTGGCCAGACTTTAAGTTATTGCTGAGAGGCGGCCAGTGGCTGCCTCCAGCGTCATTTTTCACCCGCTCTTCCAGCGGTCTGGATTCCCGCACACTGAAAGCAGGGTATACCGGACCGCGTCATTTAAGACTAAGTGCTAATTTCCTTTTCACGCACCTGGATTTGGCCTCGTTGCCCAAAATGGTCACGAGAACCATTTTGTACAACACACACACTGCTGCCGGGACCAGTTTGCGGTAATGAGCTGTAAAATACATGTGAGGATGAATAATTAAATAAATAACAACAAAACAAATACCACCAACAGCCAAAAAAAAAAAAAATGACTGACCACAGCTATGTGGATGAGGCCTGGAATGAGTTGCCGTTGCCAGGGTGCAAGGAGTACGTCCTGGCTGTTTCCCCCTGGTTAACTTTGTCTAGTCCTGCCTGTTTGTTTTTCTGTTTACTTATTTATTCATTTATCCGAGAAGGTCAGACTGAGAGCTTGTTATTTATTTACATCACCGTCCTGGGAGAACATGGGTTATGGCAGGGAGGGTAAGGGGAACGCACAGATGAATGTGGCCAAACAACTGCAGGAGGTAATGAGGTGGCTGGATTAGGTGAAGTGCAACCAGGGAACAATCCGAACGAACTCTTTGGCAAGGGCACCACAAGCACCCCTGCTCTGTCAACAAGAGCAATGAACATTAATGACCACAATGAGCCACGAGCTCAATTTTACAGCTCATTCAAAGGCCTGTGCTTCCTATTGCACTGTGTCCCCATCCCTGCTCTGGAGAAATGGTTTTCACTTACAGTAGTTTGAAGAGCACTCCCTCAATTGGCCCACTGACACAACTTCTAGCAGCTAACTGCTTTTCCTAGGAGTCCTCCTGTTCAAGAACCAGCCAAAGGCACTGCGTAGCTTCATCTTGTCAACAAAAGAGGACCATGGGGTAATATAACTACTAGCCAGGTTATATTACCAGGCAACACAAATCAAAAGCAATTGATTTAATGCAATGTAATGCAATGAGGAAGACAAAACTGTAGCATCTCTGCTATTAGATTGTTGGCTCTGTGTACATTCCAATGTAGCCACTTACCTTGCACTTAACCTTGTAGCTGGATAGTTGACACATTTCCACTTTGTCATATCAACTTCACATGCGTGCGGAATAAAACCTGGGGCCCATGAGATAACACACAAATACGTTTATTATTCATGACTACAGAGACACAGATGACAGGATGGGAGGTTGACAGACAGTCTGGTTTCCAGGCAAACACAACACATCAGGCTCATGCATCTACAATTCCATAATATTCCCACACAAACCGATGACTGTATGTTGCAATTACTCCACTGTTTGATTTGAAATGGTGATATGGTATCAAAACACCCTTGAATGATATTGTGTGAGAATAGAAATATGTAAGACAAAGACAGACAAAAAAAAAATTATGTTGCTCTGAGGTAGCCTAAAACTCCAGTAAGTTCTTCCACTTCTGCATTTAGCTAACTGCTTATGTGTGTGACTAGTTAGTTACCAATAAAGTTTATGTCACAAAAATATCCAAAAATCTAGGAATTTGCGCAACCTGGGAGCTGAAACGTATAAAAATAAGTGTCTGTAGAAACATGTAAATTGCTAGAGAAAAAAAAAAAACAAAAAAAAAACCTGCCATTATGACATGATAAAGCCTGTGCTCTTTGCAGTTCTCCTGTATTTTAATGGGGTGACAGGCAAACCCAGAGAATACGCCGTATCAGCTTTGTGACTTCACAGAAGCGGGAGATTCAGTATTTGCTTTGAATAGCGGAGAAAAATCCACTATTGATGGTGAAACTGCTTTAAACAAATGCTTCAGATTCAGTCAAGGAGAAGGAAGGGATTGGACACTTATCCCCGTGTTCCTTATGTTACATTATTATATTTGCTTCGCGGATGCTCTTAACCAGAGTGACTTACATTGATATTTCATACAGATTTACAAGTTATCCATTTATACCGCTGCATCATCAGGTTGAGCACCTTACCTGTACATCAGGTACAACTGCAGTGGCCCACCTTCAGTAACAAAGCAAAAATATTTTGAGTTGCGATATCTGCTCCTTCCCATTATACCACACTCCTCTGTTGAGATCTGGTTCAATATCTCCTGTCCCAAGATGGGTGCTTAGAGAGTGCCAAGAGAACAGTACAGCAGGGTAGAGATCTCTACGGCATTACAGAATCCCTGGAAGGGAGACGTTTACCTGTGTTTTATAACTGTCTGGCCCCACAGGGATCTGCTGTTCTTCTTCACTGTCTGTCAGGAGAACTGGGTTTGGGATACTTCTTCCGAATAATATTTTATAATTACACCATGACTTCCCCTTCATTTTTCAGCATGGGTGTGTGATACTGGAGATGTCTCTTCATTTCAGCACTGCGCCCTGAGGCCAAAAGAACAGATTGCAGTTGTTCCATTATTTAGGACGTTCAATAGATCGCTGTGTTACAGGAGGGAGTTGTGTTTGCACATGTGGATGTAGGGGGTGGGGATTGGCAAAAGCAACTTAGGAGAATTCAACATCCCTATAAAATCCTTTAAATTAATGAGTTCAGAAAATGCACAAATTACGATATAAGAAGAAAGAGCAAAGCAGATTCATAGTCTCTGTCAGCTAGATGTGGAGATTCAAAGCAGACTGCTTCATGCATACAAACTAGCTCATGTGTATTGATTCCCATCAGAATTTCCATGACTATTAAACAAACTCTGTTTCCTCTCCCTTGTGGTTTATGATGGTGATTTGTCCTTCTCAATAACGCAGCGATGTAGTGATTGAAAATGATGGGGAATGCATGCAGCATGTTAATGCAATTCATCTTTCATTGAGAAAAGCAAACAAGCAAAGCAAAATACTCACTTCTGTGCAAAATTCTTTTTTTTTTTTTTTTTACAACTGTGACATTTTGCATTTATGTACTCTGATGCGTAAACAAACATGCTTTACAAAACATTTTTTAGCTTTTTAGTCCTGCTCCGATTTCTTAAAATGTTCTCACTGTAACACATCCTGATTTCGAGAGACCCTATCTCGTGCTTCCTCCAGTCCTGTTTGACAGATAATTTTTCCTGTTGTGGTTGATTGTGGTTTGGATACTGCATCCTCAATATCAGCCGAGCGGAGCTGTTCCCCTCAATATTTTTATTCTTTCGCTACTTTAAGGAGAAACACAATTCCGCATTAAGTCTGTGTCTAAGACGTTCACACAGCACTGTGTATTGAACTCAATGACAGACTGTCTTGTATCCTAGATGGCAAATTGGAATTGAAGTTAGGGCGCGGCAGTTAATAAATGGATCGTTAACTGTGTAAGATATGTGTTCTGAGTCACAATGGACAGGGGTGTCTGCTAACCAAATATATCATGTGATATTACAGCAATGGCACCTTTGGGATGGACTGGAAAACAACAGAGGAAGCGCTAATATGAATAATAACGTTTTACAGCCAATCATCATTTTCATATTTAAGTGCAAATCAATAGTGGTAATTAGGTCCTTTCTGAGGTTTAATACAATCCTCTCTCCTTCGACTGTGGAAAGCCAGGGAACCATTAGCTTGATTGATAGTGTATCCAGGACCAATGAAAACGTTCATTCCTCAGTGAGAAGAACTCTCTCACGGAGGGAGATAGCCCAGGTCTTCAAACGTGCACACCACTCCCCCACAATGTGAACTCCGTGACAGCTTCTTGCTGATGTCTACATGTGGCCACAGATTTGGATTAAGTTGTGAGAGTCACATGTCTACCCCCTCCAAAACACACGCACACACACACGTACACACACACACACACACACACACACACACACACACACACACACAAAAACACACAGGTATCATCTCAGTATCATCCCACAGAAAAACATTGTATTTGTATGTTGTGTTCCACAAAGGCAAGCATATAATTACATCAGGCACTGTAATTTCTATTAGTCTTGTTTGTGTTTATTCAGCAGATGCTGGTATTAGAAATGGCTTACAAGATTTTCATGGACATATACATAAAATACAGAAATAACTAGATTAATAATGGCACACTGTAAATATATAACTAAAGAAACAATAATATCAGAAAAGGTGCATGGGTTTAACCAAAAAAAGTAATGTTAATTTGCATCTCTCAATCATGGTTGCGATTATAAAAAGATAATATGAAGGATATAAAATCTTGATATTTGATTATTGGCCATATTTTTAACTATTGGGAGGGTCATTTCATTTGTGTCCTTCTAAAATAGCAAGTCTTATACAGATTGCTTTGGCTATATTTCTCCACGCATTAAACAGATGACATCCAGAGGAGAAAGCTCAAAAAGCGTTCGAAGCGAGGTTATGTATTAAGAAACACAGTTGGGACATTTGTCTAATCATCACAAGAGACTGGCCCCTTTAAGTTAAATTGTACCCTTGTATAATTTCCCTGGCAAAAGCTGTTGTTATTGACGGCTACTTTGTCAATCCACTTAAAAATGCATCTGCAATTAGCTGTTTTTAATTGGTTCTGGTCAGCCATCGATTCCACGTCCTTCAGTTCTTCCGTCTTAATTGCATGAGGTCACCTTATAAGTAAAATGATAATCATTCCCATGTCCCAAAGCCAAAAAATATAATGGGAAAAAATTACTCATTTCCATTTTTGAGCTTTCAATTATCACCGTGACAATGATTTAAAGTGACAGCATCATTTAGGAGTGGAAAACAGCCATTGCTGATATTTCTTCATAGCAGCTGATGTGAGTTGTAGAGTCAGGCTCTCAGTGTTGCAGTACTGTGGTTGATAATCCAATCAAAGCAGCTAATGAAATTGATTATTTTAATAAAACTTATCACTGCCCACTTTTTTCTTCCCATAATTCCCCTGTGCTCAATGTGAGTGGTTATTAAAATGAGTTGTTCTTTTGCTTCCCAGAGTGCAAAAATGAAAATGCTTCCCTTCAATCAGCTGTACGTTTACATTATTCATGAATCTGAATGCTGTAGCTTTTCTTTTTAACCATCCAGTTAAAAGATGTACATTAGTACATATCATTAAATATATTTTTTAAAATATACAGTATATAAAAATGTATATAATAAATCACATTTTTTATGTGCAATTTGCTCACCAAGGCCTAATGGAAAAGTAAATATAAAGACAGTAGGAATCAACATGGCTGTAGACCTCCTGCCCTGAGAGCTCATTGGCTCAGAATAGATTATATTTCATGTGGGCTGACAGCACCAGACATTACAGGATGACAGAACGGCTCGTGAAAAAAAAAAAAGGATTGCAGTACACTGCAGCCGACTCTGAACTATAATGTCAAGTTAAGAGTCAATGAGATGCTGATCCAATTGGGCTCAGAAGTGGACTACTAAACCATTAAACTGAGATGGCAAAAAGCATAAAACCAATGGCAAAGAACTAACCACTGTACCAATTAACCGCTGTAGTGATAAAATTACCAGACTAGAAAACCACAAAATTGTGGAAAGACGGCCATTATGCTGTGCTCTTTAGCAAGGTACATAACAAGAGTTGGTTCAGTAAAATCCCAGCTAGAATGTAAGATGTATAAGTCACTCTGGGAAAGGGTGCAGGTGTCTGCTAGGCAAATAAATAATGTAATATAATGGGAAATCAATACAGGCATTTGATACAGAGACATGTAACCTTGCTACCCTGGTATTAATAAAATCAAGTCACGACTTTGAGATGGAGTTTGGATGGTAAAGTGAAAGCTCTCTGTTGCAGTGGTGAAACTCCTCCTATGCTTAAAATTTCTTTCATTGTCCTCTGAAGGCAGTGGCAGCCAATAAAAGAGATATTGAAAAAAAGTCTGGTGCCAGCTACAGCACATGAAACTTAGTTCATTATCGTGAACTGACAATTAAGAGGTTTACCTCTGTTTTATTATAATGGAGGTATGCAAAATGCAGAATTGCTCAAAGTGCTCAAAGTGAGGGAAACAGACGCCTCCATGCAAGAACCCATGCCGCGCCGTGACACAAAGATTAGCCTGTTGGTCGTCCCACACGCACTATTTCCATTGCCTCTGCGGTCTCTCTGTGTCAGAGGAAGTGAGAATCAGCGAAACAGGAAATTGACTCCGGTGTAATATCCTCTGCAGATAAGTAATTGTGCGCTGACATGATTGAATGTAAGGGCTTTTATAGATGCATCTGCCTGTCATTGATATCCTATACTGTATAAGGTGGAAAGATTAATGTGTGCAGGGAGGCGCGAGGCTTGCTTGAATATCAGCAAGTGTGCAAACTGACCCTGACAAAACTGTGTAAAACGCTTTCAAGCCTTTTTTTATATCACCATTCTCCTTTGTCCTTCCATCGCCCCCACCCCCAAAAAAAAGAACAGCCTATTTTTCTCCAGGCCACAGGGTTCGGAGGGATACCAGTCAATAACATGGAAGTGCCCGTTTTCATTCTGCCAGGCATTTAGCATCGTAACTACACCACAATTACACCGAATCAATTTTTGATTTTCATTAATATAACCATGTCCGCTATCGATTCTGCTACCTACATACACATCAGCATATTGATTTTGACCGGGTGGACTTTTACAAGTGCACTCAAATTAAATGAAAACTTTTTGTACTGAAAAGGATACGCCGTGTTCCCTCCAAATGTGGAAGGCTTGCGTTCTAATTAGTTAAGAGGGGTCAGTGACCCCCATTCCAGCTAAAAAAAAAAAAAATACATACATAGAGCAAAGCACAGAAATCTTCAGTGTAGCTAACAGGTTCCTGGCCTCATTTATATCTAAGCTCATAGAGTTTTGTGTTAAATACAAAATTCATTTAACTGACTTACAAAAAAAAAAAACCAGTTTCATTACAGCAAATACACAGAGGTGAATGACCTGAATGTATTTAATAAGGCATTTAGTTAAAAATACACATTCTTCAGCGAATATGTTTAATTTTTTTAAAAGGAACCGTGAGTAGTTCAATAAGAAAATTTAACTCAGGGAAAACGTTTGATTGGACTTACCAAGCTTTGTTAATAGGCCACTGACTTTTTTCCTGGTGTTGACTTTCATACACCTGAACTCATCCAAAAAACTTGAAATTAATTTCACGCTCCAATAGATACACATGTAATAACAGGTATTGTTGCATAGACTAGTTCAATGAACAGCCACAGGTGCCCTTTAACCCCACCCCACCCCTCCACCACCCCCACCACCATCCCCCACCGCTCATACACACACCCATACACACAGTCACACACACACAAACACACACACACAGAACAATGACAGCAAGAACACAGAGAAACAAATTCAAATGTTGCCACATTTGTATTCTGCACAGCTATCATGCCACTGGGAGAATATGCACTAGCAGCGGGGTACAAATCAATGACAAGGAGTCTGCCCATGCCACAACACCTGTAGAGGTTCACTGAATTGGAAGCAACTTGTCATTGTCAGATAGGTGCTCTGCTGATAATCTGTTTCTCTACGTAGCACTGTCCTCCTTTAATAAGCACGATAGTTATATTTTAGCTCAGGCAGGGATCTCTATTTATAAAGCTCAAATCAGAGGTCCTCAGAGCAATATCGTAATAACAAGAATAGAACCATAATTAATGATGTATGGAAAAAAAAAATTGCATTATTTATTCAATTAGCCCAGTGGAATTTGAGAAGCTTACATTTGGCATGTTACCCATGTGACCCACGAATACAGCTGTGTATTTAATCAAGCAAAGAGTACCTAAGGCTGAGAATATAATATCTGTATTCCCACCCTGGCTTCTAACCCGAAACCTTCTACTCGCAAATCTATTTCCTTCTTTTCAGTGAAATCTAAATTGGCATCATTTTTTATCTTCTCTCAACCTGCACAAGAAATATGTTTAAGTTTTGACATCATTTTAAAGTCGTTCGCTTAAAGCAGTTGTCAAAGCCAAGCTGGAAGGAACGTGGAAGCCAACGTGCTGTTCAGATTAACTGCCACAACTCAAACAAAAACAGGGTACGAAGCTATAAGAAGTGTCGCTAAATTTACAAAAACAGATAATTTGGCAGGATGTGTCTCCAAGCCCATGAGCCTTCAGTCAAACCTAAGACAATGCATATCAAGCTATATCTGTTAGGTTGCCCATTGTCGGCACTGTCCTGTACAAAATATTGTTTGTCTCCATTTCTGTAAGATGCTTCTATTTCAGAAAGGGACTTTAGTGTAAGCTTCTTTTGTTTTGCAAACAGCATCGTCTGATGGGTCTGGCAACACTCTGTCTTTTTCTCCTGCCATCTTTTTCCCTTGTTTGTTTGGGCTGTCTATCCGCAAAGACAATCCGTCAGCCTATCCCTTGAAACAATCAACTAAACCGTTATCAGTGTCCCCAATTTTTTTCCCTTCACTTCCTGGGCCAAAGTACTCCAGTGGTCACGAAGACATGGCAGGGAGCTCCAGGGCCCAAATTGCAAATCTCACAGGATGACTGTCTCAAGTGGAACATTCGATAGACAGTCTGGCTGGGAGGTGAATTGGACCAATTCCACGCTTTTGTTTCGCCTCTTTACATACCGAACCAGGAAGTGTCTCACCCCGAACCCCCACACCCACCCCCCCCCACACACACACACACACACACCCCCCACACCCCCCACCTTCCCCATCTTTGCCGATAACCGCAGCTGGCTGGGCGTGTTGAAAACCACAAACTGTCACCCCCGCCTCCATCCAGAGCCCCGCCCACAACACTGCAGGGCCAGTCTGGCTGCGTGTGTGTGTGCGCGCGCTCGCGCGCGCGTGTGTGTGTGTGTGTGTGTGTGTGCCCCTCTCAGATTAATGGAAGACCCTCAATCCGTTCTCTCCCCATTTCAAAGGGTAGAATATTACAGGCTGACACTAATGAGCCACACATCGACGAAGCAAAGCACGGAGCTGCCAACATCATTATTTCCAGGAGTGCTTTCTGGAACCAGGGAACTCACCACAGCGATTGGACTGCCATGACAAGAACTAATTACATTGACAAATGATGAGCCGCAATGTATGGTGGCATAGTCTTTGCCACTTACATTTACTCTCTACTGCCTGGAACCACCGCACTGAACAAATGTGTTTATAATCGCATTTTTCTGTGCCCTCGAACATTCCCTTTAAGTGTATATTTTTATTTGTAGATTTTTAAACCCAAATCTTTTAAATAGGTTATGGCCAGGACTGTATTCCATATATGTATCCAGTGACTTTATCTCAGAATTGAGTGGCTGTGGCTGAATCATTAAATTGGCAAAAAGCACCATGTGCAAATGTACACCCTGGGATGCTGAATGAGAAGGATCCAGTGATGCCACACCAAGTGTGAAGGTTTCATGCTTGTGCACTTGGTTGAAGAAAATGACTAAGGGCAAATTAAAATTAGTCTTGAGAGAATTGGGCTGCCCTAGACCGTGCGACTGTGCACCATTTTGAGGGGAAACACATAGGACAAGTGAGCAAAGATACAGAATGCGACACAGCCTAGGACAATCCCATATGTATCTCACTTTCTTTCCTGTTGATTAGTTGACATCCATCCATGCCAGCCTTATCTTACAACATTTATAAGACATCCTTGTGAAAGATTTCTAGGAAATTTTGCTGACTTTTTGCAGATCTCCCCTCCATCAAATGGGTCTACCACAAGAACCAGGCCTCACCACCTTGTGAATGTTCCTTTTGACTACTGAACAAGAAGCTGTCTTGTAGTGAACAAAAAAAGCCAGTCTTGAAAGTCTTGAAAGCTTGTGATGGAAGATTTGAGTGAGCGAGGCTGTGCCAACCTCTGTTTAGCATTCTCGCTTCAGTGACAGTTAGAGACACTTTTAAGCAGCCTTAACTGAAGTGGAATATCTCTGACCCAATCCACACCCAGAGAGCTGCCACTGCTTTTAATCAAGAAGACCCACAAGCATCAACAGGAGAGGAACCTGGGCTCCAGCTCAAAGAGCTGCAAAGAGTGCAGAATCCAGCCGTGTTCTGCTCTGGTACATGTAGAACAGCCAGGCCAGTGATCCAGCCCTACCCAGCAGTCAGAGAGGGCTATACATGACTTCCTTCTGTGCCATGCCAAGGAGGGAGTCTGAAAAAGAGTGAGTGTAATGTGAAAGATTCTATCTTTAACAATACTTATTCCCCATTATATATATATACATATATAACTTATATATATAACATAACTTTTGTAAGTCGCTTTGGATAAAAGCATCTGCTAAATAAATAAATGTAAATGTAAATGTAAATATATATATATATATATATATATTATATTTTATCATTATAAATATTGTAACAAATGTTATCTGTATTCATGAAATGAGTTGTCTTGATCACTCACTAATTTGAGTCTACAAATTTAACATCCTCTCCCTTCAGATAAATTCCTCTTTTAAGTAAACTCTAAACATTTAGGTGAAATTCAATACTGTACAATTTATTCAGAAAATTAATTGGTGCCCCATTTGAGAACAGCAATATCCATTACGCACTGCTTGTGCAAACTATTAGACAGAGATCTGGCTGCAAACACACAGGTGAACGCATCAATGTTTCAGAGCCAGCTGAAAATCTTAGCCTGGACCAACGTTTCCCATCCCATCAAATCCCATTCAAAGTGAACGGGCCTCAATTAACTGTGGGCTTCACATACTAAAAACTCATTATGTCTGTTTCAGAAGGTCATATTGTCGTGGGGTGTTGCTAGTTCAGGGGAATGATAGACGTTTCAAAGGTGATCTAACCTGTCTAGGAATTGTGCTTGGGGGTGCCTCCGAGCTGAAATAGAACCAAAATTTTGACAAAAATCACATTTTCTGTATATTTCAATTTTATTAGTCAACGCAAGTGTGGGAAATGATAATAAATATATATATTTTTTTGTTATACAGTCTAGTTATGTGCTTATTAAAATACAAGTTTTTTTGTTGATATACTTGATATGGTGTATATGGTAAAACCCATGCTTATTTGATTTTGGGTGTATTTGACCTTTGACCCCTTGAAAATGACCTTAAAATGACAAAATTTTATCCACCTTTGTCATCTTATGACTGTTTGATCTAGCATAGGTTATACCTGTTACAGACAATGATAGGTTATACCTGTACAGACAATGATGTTATTTATTCTTTTGGTGAACTCACTGCGCTATACAGTATTAACCACTGCATTGCACATACATACAGAGACACACACACATACAGACACACTCTATCAGACACACTCTGTCATTCACACACACACACACACATTATACCACAACACACTGTGGCTAATCATTTGTAAAAGTAATTAGTTATCTCCATGGCAGAGCCCCTGCTGTTGTGCGGCTCTCTGGTTCCAGGGGCACTCCTGTAAATTAATATGTTGGCAGCTGCGGTTGCCCTTCAATCAAAGACATGTCAATGCCTGCAATGTGTACAGATTATGGTAATACAATCTTAAATTAGACCTCCTGGAATTTGGATGGTCCAATCATGAGTTACACCCCTTGGTCTCCTCTGCTTGAGGGCTACTGAAGGCAGTTCTCAAGAAAAATTTCATTCATTTGCCTTAAAACTATCATTCAACATTTGGATCTTCTTAAAGCTTTACAATATTTTCTACATTGACTTCCAAGAAAAGTTTAAAAATACAGCAACAGCATTTGGGGAAGCACACTGAGACTACTTCTTTATGAAGCATACTATTTTTAGTAAAATCTGGTTGATTGATTGAAAATTCCCCTTGAATTGAAAATGTTTATTTAGCCATACCAAACACAGACCGAGTAAACAGCCCTTGCAATTTATAAATGACTGATGCTTCCTGGGTTGATTTTTTAAACTGAATAAGGTGCCTTGAGGTCTTTAAGGTGGCTGAATCTTCTAAATTTTCACAGTGCCGATTGTAAATACAAAAGTTAGTTTTGCACCAGTGGGGACCCATACAGGCTTCAAATGAAATGACCTTTCAACCCTTGGTCTAGATACCTAACTGGTTTGCCTAGCCATTTAAAGAAAATTTAAATCAATTAAATTCTAAATATAAATACAATCTAACATTATGAAATCTAACATGCACTGTATTTAAAATGTGTAATGTATGTATTTAATTCTAATATTTGCCATGCATTCTTTATGTTCTTGGCATTGGCATGTACATTTACACCAACCTCCCTCATTTCACTTAATTATTCAGAAATTTTTGCATTTATTGATTGTCCAGAATGAAATTCTGCATCTGCATCTGAAAGTACTGCAGAAACTGTGACAAAAAAATAGACATGTATTAATTTTTACGAAGGCAAAGTGCAACAGAATTACTGACGAATGGGATTTCGCTTTCTGCTTGTAAGGACACATGACAACTTAATTTCTTCCATTGTCAGATGCAATCAAAAAACAAGCTCTGGCGATGTGTTGCAGTCTGAGACTGGTCTAAAATGGGACGCATCTCACCTACAGCTGTTCAACAGCCTTAGGTCAGAAAGCACCATCACACAGCATATCCTCATTTTCAACAGTGGGAAGAAAATACTGAAGCCGGACCTGTCAACTAATAGGGTTTACCCACATTTAATACAATTTCCCCACTGTTTTGGAAGGATACAGCCATATTTGGATGGCAAACAGGGTGTCATAGCCTAAAATAATAGGTATAAGTACAACTATGGCAAATAGATTAGCCATGAAATTGAAAGTAACCGTTTCAGCAATACCTTGCTTAAGTAGCTAGGCGGTTATTTGCCATTACTGATTTGTTAGCTCTGTTGACCTCAGCCCAGAGGACGTGTCCCTTGAGTGTGTTTCCCTGGTGGAGAGTTTTGTGTTCTTCCAGTCTGTGTGCTGTTAATGGCAGCATGCTGCATAACTTCCTGCCAGAACAGTCTTTACAGGATTGATTAGTGCATTACTCACCTAACATTGGCAGATTTTTTTTTGTCTTGAGAAACACCGGCATCTCACAGTTAATCTTGTTATTAAAATATTGATACTATATTGTTAAAGTAATTCTAGGGTCCCTCTGTTCTTGTTCTACGAAATTAATTAACCCCTCTGACTGTTTACATTGGCTTGTGTTTTAATTGACTGACTGGGTAGGGTAACCGTGTTTGTAATTACCAGGAGATTAATTTTTGCACTGACATCCACAAGTCCTAGAAAAAAAGGGGGCTTAAACACAGTCAAATAATTAATTACGAGTCAATCAGTTGAGCTCATTTAGTGGAATTCTCATTATTAAAAGGTGATGCTGTAATAAAATCTGAAGCTCACATTGCGAAGAAGGAGGCCGTTAATATGTTCAGAGAGACGCAAATGTGTGGTTCTCCGCTCAGAAGGAAAGACTCGAGGTCATTAGCTCTTGTGGTTCGCAAAGCTGTGTTCAAACATCATTAGAAGGGGAGTGTGAGAGAGGCTGACTGCTCCTCCTGGAGGCGGTTGCCCCTCCAAATCCTGAATGCCTCACAAAGTAGGGCGCAAAGAAAGAACAAATAAAGGACTGCACTCATTGATGTAAAGATAGATCAGAACTGCATACCTACAGGTGCCTAAAATGAGCTAAAAAATGAAATGAAAAGATGTATTGCTTTATATTTTGCTCTGCCAATGCCATCCCCACATTCCAGGAGTGCACAGACATCAGCAGAGATCGACAAGGAATTTGACCTTCCCCTTTTTTTTTTGTTTAGATTTCACTGCCATCGCTGCTGAAAAGAGGACAGACACAAAACCTAAGAGGGGAGAAGACAGGATTAAAAATTCCCCGAACAGACAGAGTCTGCAGTCTGCTTTTCTGAGGCGGGAAGGAGACGAAACCTCTCTGCGTCACCGCCGAAACAACAGCGACGACTCGAACATCCGCTCCAATTCTGAGGGCCAATTGGAGGGCGCCCGCCGGCTGGCTGCGGCGTGCCACGGGCAGCCCGTGCTATTTAGCACCATTCAGAAACACCGGGGGCTTTGAATATGCGCTCGGTTCAAATCGCAGCAGGAGTCATCTAATGCTTAAATCCCTTTTCATCGCTAAATGCCTCTGACACACAGTTAATTAGCCACCCCGCTCGATCTCAACAGTGGCTTGTGAAAGGGGAAAAAAATTAAATAAATAAAAAACCCAACAGGGGAGTACCCCGTAAAATCAAGGTACCAATTTGCTATCAGGGGGCCTGAACTGGAGGCACAATCAGGCGTCCTGGAGTTTCATCAGTTACCCACAGGGAATGACTGCCGTCACAACTCCAGTCCATTGAGCCCAACACTTGGTGGCACAGTTAGAGAAAAGACACAGAGTCTGAGTGATGGCCCTGCCCATTCCAAAATCGCGGACACGCACAGTGAGACTAATGGGCAGGATATGGTGTAATTTTTTTGTGCTTTTTTTGGACATTTGATCACAGCATAAACCTGCAGGTTGCTCAAAGATGCCCTAACCTTCTGAGCTTGCTGCTAATTTGTCCAGTTTTAGGTAGATACAAACCATATGCATAATCAAGGATATCTTGAACAAGTATTCTGTAATTTCAGTTCTCACACAACACACAACACTTGTGACAGAATATTTAAAATGTTGATGTCAGTATTTTAAGTTTATTTTGGTGCATATGTGTTTGTTGGCAGGGAGATAATCTGAAATGTCTGGGAGGGATTTTTTTTTCATTAGGAGAAAATGTACTTCACTGAGACAACCCTGATGAAATAAGAATAAGAATAAGAAGAAGGTGAAGAATAAACTATGAGAATGTAACCCTTTTTTTCAAAAAATTTTTTAAATACAGCTCTATATGCTCTTTCTTACCACCCTGTTGCACTGAAGGTCAACCTTTCAGTAGGGCTACTTCTATGTTTCAGATCTACCTGTCCTGACAGACATGAATACATTACCAAAGCCTTGGGCAAGAAGACAAGGTTTTTACACGGGGATTACAGCAAATGGACTTTTAATATAGCCAACAAAAGAGAATTTCACTTTAGACACTGCTGCTCCAAAAGGCATGAATGATCAGAATGTATTCAGGGAATCTTAGACACTTAGCTTTGTATGACTTCCAATCAGGCCCGAAGTCTACAGCATGGTCATGTTTAACATTTTCATATTGATTTCTCCACATGCAGTATGAGTATGTATGTGCATAGATTGTTTGTATGTCTGGGTGTAAATATGAAGTGTGAGGTCTGCAATGATATTTTAGAGCCTCATACGCTCTATGTAATTCACTGAGTAGGAAAACAGAGATTAGCAGTTTTGTGCTTCATGTTACACTGTGTAAATCTGCAGTAATTTATTCACCAATTTATTCACCAAGTGCAATGCTGTCCCTGTTACTGGCTGATAGGTCATGGATAGGTCCATGCTCTTTTGCCAACATCCTACACGGCCTATCCTTGATACTCATGTGGGACTGAACAAAGAGCACAGACTTTGCAAAACAGATATTTCCCAAGGTCTTCCATCCGCCAGCCTCCCGCTGGTTCTGTTTTCACTCGGCTGTCGCAAATTCAGACCGTTTTCTTCCATTTATGGGAAATCGAGCTGGAGCGCTTGTCTCCTGCACTTTCTTTCTTCTGTTTCCAAAAATTACATGCCACACTGAGGGGGACGGACAAAGAGCTAATATGCAGGAGATTTCAACGCTGGATCTTTTTTCCAACAGAGAACCCCGCCCTTACCCACTCCTGTGCTTCATACTAGCCTCACATTAGAAGTATAATAGTCATCAGAGGCACACATTGAATTTCTGCCACTTTTTTGCTATTATGCTAATTCACATTTTAGTGACAATGTCCACGTCATTTCTGAAAGGCAGCGGCGTTTGATAAGGAACAGAAGTACGTAAACAACTTCTCCAGAGCTATTTAGCAGGGCCCGCTAATGTTGTTTTCAGTCATTGCCGCAGTTAATGAAATGTCTGATCTTTAAATGAAAGTTGAAAATTCAGACGCCCCCCTTGGGCAACACATTCATACGAAAATAATGGCAGCTGACATCTAATTACCCTAATGATCTAGACTGTAACTCTCGTGAATGTATTATTTAGTTAAAATGTATTTTTTAGCATACTGTAAAGTGAATGATTGCCGTTGGTGGGCACAGCTTGTCATTGCCGGCTAATGGAGGTTGTCCCAGCTCGGGTTTAGGGATGGCAAAATGGACTAATGCATGCACTCAAACATACACCTGCCACAGACAACATTAGCAGAGGAAGACCAGACTTCCTGAACAGATCCATCACAGTGATGCGGTAACTTGTACAATAAATCGCTCCCCCATTTTAGCGCGGCTCCTCCCTAAGACGGTTAATACCCTGGCAGACGCTTCGGTGTTGGAAATTTATCCCCTTTTCACAGGCAGCCGGTGGGATAATTAAAAATGTTTCAATGACAGGCAGTTTTTTTTTTCCATGGTCCCCTCTGTAGCTGAACACAAATTGAAAATCAAAGGATCTAATGATAGAGCACTCATAAATTTCAAATAAGAGCTTATAAAATGATAGCAGTAAAAGTATGCCGGTGTAAGGAGTGAGAGAGAGTAAGGATCCGCCCCCTTCAGGTTGATAGACAGGATTTATGGAAGGCTATAAAAAGCATGGGCAGGCAGGGGACTTGGGTTGGGGGGGGGGGGGGGGTGGAAAACATCAGGGGCAGATGCGTTCTCACCTGAGGGGCTGAGCCCCAGTATGGGCCAGGAAACTCTGCCAATGGGTGAAGTCATATGACCATGGATCATCAGTTTCTTGATAACAGTTTGAAGTCCAGGGAGTGGCTGATGAGAATTCTAGATGCTTCTAAAATCTTAACTTTTTCCAGGGAAACTGCAAACATCCCGAGGCTGCTTGCAAACTGGTTTTTGCCAGAAGGAGCAAGTTCACATATTGCTGACCAGGACCGTTGAAACAACACCAGTGAGAGAGAGGCAGTGGGAAATCTTTACTGGCACCTACAATAAAGAAAGAGAAAATTATTATTTTAGGATTCTACCAAGCTATGACCACATCTTTCAGCTGAATAATCATATGATGAATTAAATATCAAGACACTCAATTCTGCATTCAGAATAAGCACATCTTTCTTCTTTTGCACTCCTTACCCACCATTGAGTAGAGCTGTTTCGGTCCTGTTTGCCACTGGGTTGTCCAGAATTCTTCTCGGATAATGCTGATTCTGATCTGATTGGCTGCGGTTGGCAGCGAGAGGAAGCAGTGTTCTGGAAATGTAAATATTTTCAACTTTTTTCCCCAACTCTGCCCTGCTCTGGGCCTCACTGCTGCCAGCTCTCCATAGACAATAATGAGAGTCTGCGTGCCATGCCGCATATCACTGTGTGCCCAGCAAAAATTATGGGCACCAGCCGGAATATTCCAATCTTTGAGAATAATCAGGGTTATTGACTAATTTTATAGAAACATGACAGCCAGCGAGGAGGTTGTCCACATCATGAATACAAATAAGATGTACTGGTTAATTATGTGGAAAACCTATCACCTATATATTTTGTTTTTCTGAGTGGTTGTTTTGCAAACACAGCTCTTACTTTTTTTACAACTGCTATGTGTATACATATATATATATATATATATATATATATATATATATATACACATTATGTATGTGTGTACATTAAATATATATGTATGTATTTTTGTGTGTGTGCGTGTGTGTGTGTGTGTGTGTACAATGAAATAGATACTCTGGTCTGACCCAGATCTATCACACATGCATTTTATTGCTCATATACAATGCATTCCCTCCAAAACACCATATCTAGTTTACTTTGTCCTTTTTTCAAGCCACATTTATTCACAGTTGAGGAGAGCCTCCAGTTCAGTTTGTTGAAAATCTGGATGCATTTTGACTCAATTTGTATTTAAATGGATTAATACAGTCGCGCATATTTCTGGATTACACATTTCAGGAAGTCTTTGTGAGGAGAGCGGCTGTCGTGAATATGCGGGATGTCACATGGTAGATTACCGGGACAGAAACACTCGCCGGCAGCCGGCAATCCATCAGATGAGGAATATGTCAGGTCGCGTTTTGTTATTAAAATGGAACCGTTCGCGACACAGAATATGCAGCATCGAACCGGAATGTGTATTCTATTTTCCAAAGGGGGCCATGTCACCCGTTTCAATTTCCAGTGGCGCGCGCGCGCGAGCGGACCGACCACACTCGAGCTAAACTCTCATTCCAACAGCGGTACACCGTATCCTGCACACTGTGTTTGCACACCGATCAGCGTGGGCAACTCTTCTGTGAGCATATGCATAGACAGACATATCTGAATATATTAAACTTAATCATACAGGCTCCCGATTTTCCCCCCACCGAATGGCAATGTACTCTGACATTTGCTCTACTCGTGGTTTAATGGAAAGTAATCTACTCCGACTCGCTGCGTACTGTACCTGACATCTCGGAGACTCGGTGACTGATGTTGTAATGCAACTCGCGTCATTGCTTTGCGGATATAGATTTGCTGAACATACACATTTTGAAGTATAACTTTTAGCAAACACAACTTTTTTTTTTTTTTTTTAAGTTTGCAGCCTAACTCTCCAGCTTAGCTCACAGTCCTATGTGTCAACAATCATCACCGGTGTTACCATTAAAGCGGACACCTGTGTTTTTTGTATCCCGCGCAAACACTGGAACCCAATTAAACTGACAGAGGGTTTTACCGGAGCACTCTGGGAAAAGCACTACAAAACAAAATCTGTATTCTGTTCAAATTTTAGTCTGCTCCCCTCTGCTCGCAATTCTTCACTGCTACACCACACTCGAAGACCATGCAATGGGTGTACAGTTATTTCCCTCAAGGTCAGCTGAACATAAAGGAAAAAGCCTACATTATCAGCGCGGGTAATACGAAATGTGAAATTTTGATTGATTATGATGGAAACACCCAGTCAGGACGACTGGGAGGTTCGGGGTTCTAGATGCCAGACGCAAGTCAGCCAGGTGTGCAGCCAGATGGATTGCGAGGTCACTTCCTGTGTCTGCCCTAATTAACTGCAAACCATTTCTCTAACGCCTTCTGCTGAGAGTGCAGTTTGAGAAGTAGCACAGTGTATTCCTTCCTGATGCAGCACGGCAACCCCTCCAAAGTGCTGTACACACCTTAAATATAACTGAATACACATACAACCCAGCTATGGCTGCTGTTTTACAATCTTTAGGGAACTCCATTCATGCTTCATATCTCACAGACTTTTTTTCATTGCACTTTCATTTTTCGGTCTCATTTGGTCACACTTTTTTATTAACCAAGCAATTTGTCAGTTTTTTCTTCATTCTATAAATAAACCTTATTTAAGTAAATAGGTACAGGGCTGTATAAATCTATTAAACTACACAATACATTGTCACGTATTCCTTGCAATTCAAGGAGAGTCTGAAGTAGGGTAGGGTGGGGTACTTTTATGGTTGGAGTATCCATAATTATTAATTATAACTTAGTACAAGTTGGGTTAATATACCTCTATCATAACATAAACTGCAAAATTATGTTCCACATTGATGTAAATGTAAATGTCAAAATATGCTGTACTAGAACATGGTATATATATATTACATGAGGTCCTGCTGTGATAAGATTATTTTGTGCTTTATATTATGGTAATTTTTCATGTTGTGCATCATATGACCTTTTACACAGCTGACATGTCTTTCCAGAATCAGGGTTAAACAGCTTTTACATGACTCATAAGGACTTAAACAGGTAATATTATACCATGTACCTGTAATTTCACACATTTTTTAAAGCTTTAATTAATTAAGCAGAAGTAGAAAAAAAAAAAAACATAAATTGAGGGACAACTGTTAAACATATTTTATTACAATGTGTTCCGCCACAGGTTCACCATAAATCATTTCACACATGCTTTAGTGTTCTATTCTGTGTATCACTGTAGCAAGGAAAACATAGCCAAGTAGCTGCACACAACTATGTGCATCAGCAGAAAACCTGTCCTGGTTTAACACCAGAGTGTTCATCTCCTCTTCCAGGCACTCTGAACTGTACTATGAGGACATACAGCCACTGCTCAGCCCCCTCCTACCTACCCACACTTCTCCACTCCTCAAAAATGAACTGGTTCCTTATCACCAAACCTCATACCATCACGTATTTAACGACAAACCAATAAAACCAGATGTCTGTTCTCAAACCTTTAAGGTCCTTGTGGGTGTTAAGCGGTGTTAATTTGCATGTCTAGATTTTTTTTTTACTTCATGGAATAAGAAATTAACTTTACCTATGTCCTGTTGCCCTCTTTGGATTTTTGCACTTTGTGTTAAAACTCAGTAAGAGGTCAGGCTGCCTGTCATTCATTTCTTCCTTTGCAATTCCTTGGTTTAATGATGCATCTACAAAGCAAACAGATACATGGGGTTTCTCATTACCCTAAGATACAAAAAGGAAATGTCTTCAACAAAATAAAACATCCTTATCTTTAACATCTCCATCTCATCTCCAAGCCTTTGAAGACAACCTCTTTTGATGGTACACTGTGAATATGCTCTTCGTTGAAAGAAGAACTCTGCATGTACAGTTTGATTTTAAAATGAGTATCCATACAAGTAGTGAGTTCTGCATACGATGAAAACTGACTCACTCTGCGAAATTGGACATATGTATTCATACCCGCTTGAGGACCGTGGCAGTAATTGAAGGAGATGTTTCCAATCACTGTAATTAAAATGGCTGTCACCTTTGTGCCCTCATGCTCATTCCTAGCGCTTAAATCACACTGTCTTTGGCACTAAATTGGAAAAAAAGCATTTATTTATTATAGAACTAAATGTGCGGTCTGATTCCATATCCCAATGGAAAGATTTTCTTTTATCTTTTTGTATCTTTCATCACCTTGTAGCTCTGGGGGGGGGGGGTGCAAGCAGAGTGTCCCATAGTCTACAGTATCTCCCATGAGGCCCTATGTGTTGTCCCCTGGATTGACTTGTGAAGATGGGGGTACCATGCCATGGTAATGCATTATGATGATTTAAAAAGAAAAAATGAAAAAGAAAAAAAATGAAATATGAGTTTGAGAAGCTGCCGTAATCTGGAATTGGAAGCAATACATATCCACATGTGGAACAGAAGTGTTTAAGAATGATTAAAAAACAAACAGGAATGGAAGGCACATCTCATACGCATAACGCATTGGCATGCGAACAAAACCAAACATTGCCTTCTGCAGACTCTCAGACAGCTGATATTTTACAGCTGATATGATGGCGTAACAACTTTAAAGGGATCTGTGTTTAAAAAAACATACCTTACCCATGACTGGAATTAACATCAGTACTGTACTAGAGCCTTGGCAGTACTCTGTATGGTTTGAAATATGAGCTGTTACGTAAGCCCGTGTAAAGGTTGATGAGAGAGATGGAAAGACCGGGGGCGCGTGTTCTCAGTCTGAGGCATATCAGTGTGAAAACAGATTCATAAAAACAATATCTGCGGTGTTCTGATTATCTCTCGACTGACGCCTTGTTGCATCTTAGGTCCGAAATGCAGTTACGCGGTCTCCGCGGTGATGAGATTTCAAATGCAGTGAGGTGCTGGGGCAATCAAATAAGAGAGGCCCTCTGTAAAACCTCGGACAGGAAGGCATCCTGCTGTCCATTTCTGTTTTCTGCCGTGATTTACTGCCGCGATCACCCAGCTTAATGCGGCAGTGCCTCCACCAATGGACGTCAGAGTCACTCACACAACATGCTGGGAGGCAGTGCGGAGGGAGGAGGCTTGATAAGGTTGTAGGCTCAAACGCCCGCATGGGCAAGATTATCGTACCCTCGAGCAAGGTCCTCAACCCAAATTGTTTGAGAAAATATTCAGCTGCTTGAACGGACGATATGTGTAAATCAGGTAATCTGTGGATTTTGCCCAGAATAAGGATGTCTGACGAGACAACAGATAAATAATGTAACACGACGCTTGCGGAGGAAAATTCTTCGTATGACATTTGCTCAAGAGCAGGCTGCTGAGAAGAGGCAGGACTAGAGGTGGGCAGAAGGGGCAGAGCTGTAATCGAAGTGGGTGTGGCTTGATAAACATTCTCCAATAGCAATCAGTGAAAAAGGAGGGTGGCAGTTGTCATCTGCTTTCCCTGGAGGTCACACCCCATTTCCTCCATTATGGAATTTCCCAGACAAAAAAAAAAAAACCCAGCTGCGGGAGAATGCTGACCGAGATAGCGAGCCCAAGGGAGACTGAGGATGATCTGTCACCATCTCTGTCACGCGAATAATGCCTGTCACCAGCTGACCTACCCATGTCTCATTTTTGCCAGCAACTGAAATTAGCATCCCTACAACCAGCAGTGTCCCTCACTCACTCGTTCTTAGAGCAAGCGGCTCCTGCAGTAGCAGTAATTTACCACTAGTAGTTAAGTATATCAGTATGCCCGTTATGATACCGTTATGACATCACTATTAGAGTAAACCAAGACAGAGAAAGCCAACAGAGAAGTCATAGCAAATGCGCACAATGCAGTGTTCAGGTCATATTTGAAGCATAATTTGTAATTCAACACTGACTGATACTGGTCACTGTCTTTTTCGACATAAACTCATGTATCTTGTCTGGTTGCATGCATCCATGGAGTAAAGATAACTTGCATACTTAATTTGGTGGAAAAAAAATGTTTTTCTATCTCAACAGAAGCCAGTATGGATCAAACAGAGAATTGATTCGTGCTTTTTCAGATCCCTCAGGATCATTCATGCTTGCAGACGGTCTCATCACCATGAAGCATGCAGCTTGCCATCGCAGAAAACCCCACCATCTATTTTCACCTGCACCTTTTCAGTGTCAATATCAGAGGTTCTGTGCTTGAGAATTTCATCCATAATCATACACATTCTTTGGACTGAAAGTACCATTCAAATGCAAAAAAATAATGGACGGAAAAATCTGGTAGAAATAGATCCATTTATGCCTTTTAGGACTCACATGAGCTCTTGAAACAGCAAAAAAAACCAAAAAAAAAAACAACCCTCTTAATACCCTTGCAAACAGCTGTGATGGTAAGGAATGAGAGCATCAAGTTTTCAGTGTTCCTGAAAGCTACTAGAATGACACAAAGTGGTTGAGACGGTACCAGTTAGACCTGGCAGGTTTTTCTGTTCCATTCAAAGTCAGAAAGGGACACTCTGACACTAGCTAGTGAAGCACTAGCCTCACATACGGAGTCAGAAAGGGACACTCTGACACTAGCTAGTGAAGCACTAGCCTCACATTTGGAGTCAGAAAGGGACACTCTGACACTAGCTAAACTAACCCCCAAACTCATGACATCATAAGAGATATCTTGTCCTTAAAAACAAAAGACAACATGTTTTATCAAATGGACTAGTATTGTAACTAGTATTATTAAGGAAACAAACAGATTACATTTGCATAAACTTGAGGATGAGTTAAGGGCTTTTAACTCTTACCAGTATTAACGGTAATCACAATGCAATAAATTACCATTCAACAGTATACATGTTAGATTAATGCATAAAACACACACAGCCTACTGAGTATTGTCAATTGGTTTGCCATTACATGTAGAAGTCAATGTGATAGTTATAATAATCAACCACTAATTCATCTGTCAGCATAATTATTGGATTCATGACACAAATTATTGCTTTGATGTGTACAACAAGAAATGTGTGTTGTCGAGAAAGAGTCACTGAAGCATATAAGGCATGTTAAATATTCTAAAGATCCCATAATAGTGCTAGTTCTGCAGTGAATATTTTAGAACAGGGCACAGAAAGAGCAAGGCAAGAATATACTATTCATCGCCCTCTAGAAGTCAAACATCACACAAAGAACAAAACCAAAGATTTTTAAATCCAACATCAAAGCCATTCCTCTGTATGGATCAGAGACATGGAGAACCTCCAAAGACATGCTCAGGAGACTCCAAACTTCAATAATCTCCATCTCGGACCATCTCCAGGGGATGTGATAGCCAGAGACTAAATGCAACGGTGCATTAACATAAATCACAAATCAAGAATCAATAGAACTACAGCTTATGATGAGGAAATTGAGGCGGACAGGGCGAGCACACCAGTATTACTAAATTCGAATTTACCTGGAAGCCACAAGGAATGAGGAAGGGAGGAAGGCCAGAGAGCACTTAGAGGAAAGATGTGGAGCAAAAGACAAGGACAGAAGAAATGTAATTGAACTGACTGTATGGGCTGTCACAAGAGATTTTGAAGAGATTTCTAAATTGTCTAGGTTGAAGACCAAAAAGGCTTAAGCAATCAAAAGGGAATAACACTGGGAAATGATACTGCTTTAAAAGAACAGACAAGATCCACAATTATTGAACTTACAGAACTAAGATACATAATAAACTTCAGTGCATTAAAAACAAATTACAGGCTTATACCAAACAGACATTAGTTTGCTTCATCAGACTGACATGGATATAGACAAACGGAGTAACAAGATCCTCAGAATAAATGCGATGTCATAACTCCCCGACTAGATGATCTTTCTTATCGAGAGCATAAGGAAGGGATTAAAAGTTCAAACAAGCACGATGGGAGAAAAAGTGCGGCTTTGAAAATCCAACGATAACGCTTTCAATTCTCACAAGCTCGCACAGGGCAGAAACGAGTGCGGCAACGCCGCGATTTCGGATTCTGCGCTCGTCTCACCACCTCGGCGGCATAATCTGTGGACTCGGAGATAGTGAGTGAAACAAGGGGACCGCTGACGCGTTTCGGATCGGCTACAGAAACACGTCTGTGGTATGCATGGGTGGCAATAATGCTTTTATAATTCAGACAGGAAGTTGGCCCCCCCAAAAAAGTTTTGGGTATGTTGGTACAAATCCTAGTCTTTTAAAGGTTTAACTTTTAATAAAAAATAATAATAAAAACATAACTTTCAGCAATGCTCACAGAGCTTTTATGAATTAAATATGTATGAAAAAATCTTTCTCCTTCTTGTGACATTTGAAATAATTTTGTTTGGATTCTCTCTGATATCTGATCTTTTTTTTTTTTTTTTTTTTTTGATTGCATTGCAGTAGATCTTTTGAAGTGCAGATTAAAATCAGTTAATACCATCGCACTTTGATTTTCCCACCAGTCAGTGTTTCAAACGAAAGACAAACACGTCTGCTTATGAGCACGTTAGATGGCGCTGTCAAAGCAGACGCTAATTTGATTTATTGCCTGGGTAAATAGTTGCCCCTGGCCGAGTTGACAGGAGAGAGCGGGCTAAACGAAAAGAGAAGCATGTGTTTCTGTGCCAGTGCGTTATCCTGTCACTCTGAGGCGGCGTTTGTTCTGAGCGGGCCACATCGCATGTCACATCCCGGTCGAGTCAATCCTGACGGTCCGTCGCTACGTCTGCTTACATATCCCTCCAGCGGTCCCTGGGTCTCTGGAAGGTCGATTCCCCCGAGGAGCAGGCTTCAGCTTTCCAGTGAGCAGCGATGATGTCTGCATGCATGACTTTCAGTACACATGATCGTTTCTGTATCAAAGTCACACATCACATGACCGTGGGGTGCCCATCTCCCTACCGCCCCCTCACCTTATTCACATTCACCAGTAGCATCACCAGTAAATGCAATCAATTTAATGCAGCCAGAAGCCAACACTGAGTGGGCAAAATGGGTCATAAAGCATTTTTTTTAGTATAATGAAATAGTGGTACATCTAAATGTTACAGGACCAAAACGAGACAACGCTCTTATTTTCCTAAAGTGTACATTTAGCCTCCTAACTTCAGTAATACTGTAAAAATGCAGTATGCAAACTGCTTTATTGCTAATGTTTGAGAATTATATGTTTGTTGGAATGGGAGTCCTCCATTAAATGTTCTGTACAAAAGGATTAAGATGTTTTGGCCGTGTCCTTTATGTGACATAAGACAATGCATTTATAAAAATATCTAATATTACAACTAATTTTCTTATTAATTTTTGTGCACAGCCAATGAGCTTTAGTCAAAACCTCTGCCTAACTGTCCATCTCATATTGCTGGGTGAAAGTGTAAAAGGTGAATGACCATGCAAACATTTATGACAGAAGTGGTAGTGCTATCATTAACTTACAAGCAAGTTGCTATATAATTGGGGGTTTCCAGGATGCAAACATAAGAATATATTATGATGAGAACAGGCCATTTGGCCCAACTAAGCTTGCCATTACAATTAAAGAGGATCCAAGACTGCATCAAGTCTGGACTTGAACACAGCAAGGGTCTCTGCCTCAACTACATGACCTGGCAACCTATTCCACGTATTGATAACTCTTTATGTAAAATAATACTTCCTTATATCAGTGTGTAACTTACTCTTAACTAGTTTCCATTTATGTCCCCTTGTTCTACAGACTGAACTCACCCTAAAAAATGTATTGTAGTTAACCTTATTGAGTACCTTTATAAATTTAAAAACCTCTATTAGATCATCCCTAAGTCTCCTCTTGCTAAGTCTACATAGGTTAAGTAACTTGAGTCTTTCCTTGTAGCTTTTATATTTCATGCTAGGAACTAACTGCCCTTCTTTGAACTTTTTCAAGAGCCTATAATGGGTTGCCCCTGTATACAATATTCCAGGTGAGGTCTGACTAAAGCATTGCATAATTTCAATATAACCTCCTTAGATTTATAATCAATACTTTTGGCTATATATCCCAGCATCCCGTTGGCCTTTTTTTACTGCTACAGCACACTGCCTAGATCCTGTTAAGCTTGGGTCAACTATTACTCCCAAATCTTTTTCAAATTGAACACATTCTAATCCCCCCCCATTAAGTAGTCTTGTCTAAGGTTCTTATTTCCCACATGCAAGACTTTACATTTAGCTAAATTGAATGTCATCTGCCAGATATCTGCCCACTTTTGGATGCTGTTTAGGTCTTCCTATATTACCTTAGTTGATTCTATACTGTTGCTAGACCACCTAGTTTTGTATCATCTGCAATTTGATGACTAACTTCTGCATCAAGACCATTTATGTATATTTATGTGCTTACCTGTGTTATCCTTTTGTATAGGTTTTTATCATTTCCCATCTACTTATTTGAAATATGCATTTGTGGTTTGATTAAAAAATACTTTGATGTGGCTGCCCATGAAAAACCAAACTCATCACAACAGCAAGGACCTCAATATAGCAGGGCTGTGTAATTAAATCAGGTATTACACTGGACAGAATTACACGTTGGTTGGGTTTTTTTTTTTTAAACTCTCTTTAGGACCTGCTCAGGAGCCGTGCACAGGCCATGAATCAACCCTCAATAGGCCAGATGTGGCCTGCAGGCCGCCTATTGGGAACCACTGCCTTATGGAGCTCATTCATTAGAATCACCATTTCTAATTAATGCCATTTAATCCCGCAGTGATTACACAACCATGTGATACATCCCCCAGATGTTATTGTTACAGTAACATTGAAGCAGCACCTGTGACGTCATAAGTTTCCTGTCACTCATACTTTTTTTTTTCAGCAAGCAATGAGACAACTATGGGAGCTGATTAGGATGCTAATCTGAGGTTGGGTTGAGTGAATCATTCGTCACACAGCTGTTTTGCGGGTAGTGGAACCGCTCAGGGATGCGCCCCCCCCCCCGATGGACTTCTCCTCGGTTGTATAATGTTCGCTTTCTGCATGAGCTGTCAGGCTCCACAAAGTGAGCTGTAAACAAGGCCCACTCATCACAGCAAACTGCCAGGCCACCTTCTCTGCAGCAGTTTTTGGATCCACTCAAGATCCTTCATAGGGCCTGTCTGCCTTTTCGAACCACAACCTGTAAAATACAGGAATACTAATATTATCATGGGTAGACGTACAGGTTTTGAATGATAAACCTCAGTAGCTACACTTTGCTGTAAAAGCCAGTATTATGTGTCATGGAACAGTTATGTTTCAGATACTCAGACATGAATGGAAGTCATGAATAAAGCCTCAATTTAATAAGCGTTTCATTGAATTAGAAATCGAAATCCTCTTCTGTCCTTTTAGGAGGCCCAGCTCAGTGTTGTCAGAAGAATCACCTTCTGTGTTTCTTGTGCGGCAAACCTGTCCGAGATGTCTCATCTCAAAGAAAAGACATGAAAATAAAAACCTCACCTGCATCTGCCCAGGGGGGGAGGTTCTCTCTTGCATCACAAATTGCAGTGGCCTTGAAACCCCACTTGGTTGTATTTGATGTCTGTCAGGCAGGCTAGATACAAAGCTGCGATTCACACTTTAGAAAATCATCCAGCATTGCTTTGAAGATACTTAACAAGATGTTTTGGGGGAGAAATGGCAAAGTTCAAGCATGCGGAAAAAAAAGTTTATCTTACGCTCTGTTAAAGCGGCTGCTTTCACATTCAAGTGCTGTTGCTGCACCTTGTTTTGTGGCTGTGCATCGAAAACTACGGAAAGTCAAGGTCACATTTCCTCTGACAATAGATTCCCTGGCAAATTGAAAATGAACAGCAATTTTAAAATGTCAAATCAGCCAGTCGATGCTGATGCTGAATTTCCCTGTTTTGACAAAAAAAATAAAAAATCCCCAAACTCAAATACATTTTTTGAAAATGGGGAATTTGTTAAACCCTGGGGAAACGTTTTGGAGAAGCAATGTATTTTGAAATTTCAGGGCGGGGGGAGAAATGGATAGCTAAACAAGATAAAACAGCACTTGGTCTCAGCCGACTTGGAGCAAGGTGTAGCAAGAATCTCCCAGAAGGCCTTTAATTGGTATGCCCTTCACTCTACCATTAAAAGGGACCCAAAGAAATAGAGGCTGAAGTGAGCTGATAACAGGCTGATACCGTTTTACAGCACTTTTGTTAATATCACCAGAAGCATTGTCTCTGTAGTAGGCAGTCAAGCTGAAGCTCCTTTGTCAGTCTGTCTCCTTTGTTTTTTGTCTCTCTCTGAAATAACCACTCCAGGTCCCAGACTCAATTCAGCCACAATGTACGTGAGAGGCTAAAACTTCTTTTTTTAGCCACTCACCTGCAATTATTATGAGGTGGCAGTCACCGAAATTAACAATACCCTTGTTGTGGATGTTATAAAAAAGCGTCACACTTGATGTATTTTAAGGATGGAGCTCACGGTGATAAGGTGAATCGAGGACTGGCTCGGGAATGACTTTTTCATTAAGACATAGGTGTTGAAGTCTGTGAATTTAAAGGGCTTGTTACATTAAGAGTAACAGTATGTGGCAGGCCGTGCCAGAAGTGAGTTTCCGCTGACATTTTGAACTGACTGGCGAAATCTGGAGGTCTTGTTCTCTTTCAGACAGTCTCCCTTCATATTCTCTCTCTCTTTCTCACTTTCCTGTTGCCTTTTGACTTTGCTAACAGGGCCCGGGCATTGTAATTACACACATCTGAGCCTGTAAGCTGGATCGAAGGAAGGTCATCAGACCGAATTAAATTCCTATCAACAGGCAAATAACTGAAAAGAAAAGTGGAAAAAAGCTCTTTTACTCAGCTTTCTAAACTCTGACCACCTGACTGGGTAAGAAACTGGACCGGAGATTGCCATTTTAAACCCTTGTTGGGCTCACCACTTCTCTTGAACTAGGAGAGTTTCTGCAGTTTCAGCCGAGTAAATTGATATTACAAAAATATGTAAACTGGTTATGTTGCTCTCCATAAAGCAAGTAAATGATATCACAGCAGGTGCTGACATCCAACCTGTTTTAGACCTCTTTAGTCATCCTGTTCGAGACGCTATCAGCAAATCTATGCGACGCTTCAAAATTAGCACAGACATGCGGGCACTAGGCATAAAAGTGAAAAAAGGATTTGTATCATTTAATAATCTGAGTAAAATTTTATGTTTTATGAACTAAACATCTCAGCTCTGTATTGAACAGGTGGTGTAAAAAATCGCTAATTGATATGTGATTAATTTGATTGTTGTTTATACTTTCTCAATAAGATCTGCCCACTGCCAAGACAAGGAATAACGAGTGTTCATACATATTCATTGTAAACAGGATATTGCTCTGACAACGAGCTTCAGAGCTTAAATACAATATCATACAAGACATGATATAATGAGACAAACAACAAATACAACAACATTTCATCTCTGCAGATTTTTTTATTGGTGGGCTGGGCAGACAGCTTGAAATTTCACAGATAAAAGGTTAGGCCTTAATGTGCCGTTGACTCTATTTATTGGAAAGATGTTATCAATGCATAAAGGACCTCATCACAATGTGTGAGGAAACACAGATGACAGACCTGAAGGGGGAAAAAACTCTCAAAGTTTCGACCTCTGCTCCTTTTATGCTTTCTGCAAGAGCAGATTTGTGAGTCATTAGTATGATGCATGATAGAACAGAAAACAGATATACAAATTTAATTCAATGCAAAAAAAACAAAAAACAAAACAAAAAAAATGGACATACAACAAACTCAGTTACTATGATCATTATTTGTTTTTTGTCCATAGCAACGTGATAATGGATTATTAACACATTATTACACTATGATGACCTTATGTTTGCCTAAAATATTGCAGTTACTTTAGGAACCCATTTTCACACAACACGTGCACAGAAACTAATGGGTACTAGAGTTGTTTTCTAAATACAAATCACGTAGCTCTGTTCCACATTATTACTAGGATATCTTTTAAAGTACACTGACTGCTATAAAGTTGTTAACATCATTTAAAGTGTTACCCAGTGTAACAATATTGCAATTACTTTAGGAACATAGCAACAAATTGCTATATAAAAACTACCCAGAAACTAATGGGGAATAGAATTGTTTGTAACTACAAACCACACAGCTGTACCCACAGTATTATTGTTATTATTACTGAGAAATACTTTAAAGTACATTCACTGCTCTAAAGTTGTTTACTTAATTTAAAGTGTTACCTAATTGATTCTGTTGTGGAGTCTTTTTAAACCTACGCTTGGAAACTTATGAACTCCCATGCTAATTTGGACAATGCCAAAAAGCCAGGGAATAAGACGCTACCAAACCACACTTAATGGCTTCTACTGTTTCCACGGTCCCTACTGTTTACAGTGGTGTGGGTCCATTAGTAATAGAGATGAAATGTACTGCACCAGAACATCACTGGCTCCACCCGCTTTGCCTGGTGTGAGGCACAGTGAGCCAGTTATGTGTTTTTCGGCTGGTTAATGCCAAGACTGAAACTAGCATTACAGCACGCCTCATGACTAACTTCCCATTGACTTCCTTTGGCCTGGAAGAAAATAAAAAAAGAAAAACACTACAGTCAAAAATATAACATTGACACGAGAGGGTTCTTGCAGTGATCTAGTTCCCTGGTGTGATGCGGCAAAGGCATCGCAACACGACTTCCTCGGGGGAAACGAGCTTGCTACCGCGTGTACCCAAGCAAACGGATCCATCTGAACAAATCGACCTCGGTTGGTGGCACTATGAAACCTTCAGTCTCAACGTCCCTCTGTTGTGTAACCAGCCATGAAACACTTTCCAGCCTGTTTACTAAAGCTAGCATTTGATGTGGTGCGCAGTAGCGTGGGTTCCTGACAAAATACAGAACATGTGTTGTGATGCACTAAGGATGCTGTTCTGTAGCCCAGCGTCCTGATTATCACTCTCCTTTATCTCTTGCCATCTCCATGGAGTGTTTGCTTTACTTTTCTCGATTTCCTATCCTAGAAGCACCTTGAGCCACATCCACTGCTTTGACTATGTTTAAACAGCCGTCACAACATTTTAAAAAAGAGAGATGCCTTCACATGCAGTAATAATTGCTCATGAGTCATCTATTTTTATTTATTTATTTATTTATTTATTTTAGTTAAGATCGATCTTCGGTTTTATCTTTTGAGATGTAGAGATACTCACAAAGGAAATGACATGCGCATCCTTTTGTTCCAACTTTTTTTTTTTATTCTTCAGTGAAGGCTGCCAAGCAGTGCCTCCTCATAAACTCTCAAAGAGCCTCTTTAGCTTTGACGTCTAAATAGGAGAGGCGGCTGAGAGTTCAAGGAATCAAACTGGAGAATAATGAGTAGAATGGGCCGGTACCTGGCATTTTGACTGTCCCTGCCATTGAGATGTGAAAGATTATGGTGCTTGAGGAATGGTTCTATATTGCAATTCAGAAAAGGATAGAGAAAAGGAGAGGGAGAAAGGAAATATGCTGTAGCAAGGGGGGTCAGAAGAGAAAAAGACCTCAAAGTTTAAAAAGCTAGCTCAGAGGTTTGTCAGAAACAGAGGGCTCCCCATACAGTTGCTCATTATGTGGTGATCCCATTAATTTCACAGACTTTCACACTTGTGGCTTACCAAAATTAAACATTTCTTAGTAATCTCCCAGATTCAATATATCACCATGAGCTTTGTCCTTAAACTAAAATAACGAAAAGAAGCAAGTGTTACATTCATTCATTACTATCAAAAAATGCTTCATTAATTCCAAGGAATGACTTTAAGATTAAGAAATTAAGAAAGGAAAATTTAGCTGGTAAAACTCGTGTGCAGTAAAACTTTAGTAATTAAAAATTAAGAACAAACTGAGTTACAGATGGGCCTTGGTTTGCTTTTGCCTTGCAGTGTGTTGTAAAATGTTCAGCAATGACAATATTTCAGTCTGCAAAGCAGGGGGTCATTGGTCAGGCAGCAAATCCTATAAGAATCTTGTAGTTAACCCAGAGCAGTGGTCAGCCATTCAGGGCATGGAGTATCAGATTGCAGGGGGATGGAGAGTGGAGATGTTCCCCAGGGTCCTGGTGACTCACATGGGTAATTAAGGACTGATAGGAGGTCTGGGCAGCACTGCATCCTTGAGCCAGCTCAAGCCATCTTCTGAATAATCAGCACTTCCTTACAAAGAGTTTCAGATTCACTTTATTTTAAGGGCCTATTTTTTCCTACAGGACAAGTCAATATGATATAGATTGAGACTTTTTTCCCCAAAGATTTTATTGTTTTGCCATAGGATCCTGAAGTGCATCAGCAGGGGTTGTTTTGTAGAAGGAAGATCTGTGGGAGGGGGTCTCCTCCTGCATCTCCTGATTAGAGCCAATGAGAATTGAGGAACACAAAGAAGCCCCTCCCCCAACTGGACGATTTCGTGTCACAGGAAACATTGGAGGAGAGGGGCAATCCTGACAGCAACTTTTTAGACAGGTAGGGGTGTACCAGGAGGGTGAAAAGGCAAGGCACACATGAAGCAAAGGTCACTTATTTTTGGGGGATTGATGGACGGGAATATGGAGAAAATGAGATTTGTGCCATATCGAGCTCCGTTCAGCGCCTTGGGAGTGGAGACGCTTTTATACCTCCAGTGCTGACAAAGCAGTTTCCAGAATCACTCATCTAAAGCCATTTTTTGTAGCCTGTACAGTAAGCGGCAAGGACATGCCAAAATCTGTACTTTGTCATGCTGTGTATCTGCTTGCAGCAGTTTATGTACCTGCGTTTTGAAGGTGAGCTTAACCATACAAGCTTCTTTAACAAGATGATTTCCACGTTTGAAACTAAAATTAACCGGAAAATATCCAAAGGTAAAAGAATCCTCATGCATGAAACAATGCAATAAGAGTCAACAACCTTCACCGCCAGTATGGTATATTAAAGGAATAATACAATGCATTTTTGTTGTGACTGTAAACCATATGTAAATATATGAATCCACACATGCATATACTGTCATAAACCTGATCACTGCAAAAGTGAAGAGTGCCTGTATGTACATTCAATATAGCAGACCTAACTTGTATTGCACTGGAGTTAGTGGAATGCATTTGTATGAGTCTTGAATATGAACATGAAGGGCATTTACGCCATATGCAATTTTTCCTTACTAATGTTTAGTTTTCCAGAGAACAGTATTCATTTTCCTTTTCATAAATCTGCAGTAAAAAAATGTAACTGAGCATATGTCCATAAAACGATCCCGGGCCATAACGCACACAATAGCATATGGATGGGAAGTGAAAATGTGCGCGTGGTCCCATTTATCAGATAAAACTGCGCACATAAGCTCTAGCTAGCCTCGTCAGCTGTTTCTGTTCATTAGAGGAGCATTCCAGACGGGTTCTTCCGACGGCTTTAGCTATGACAGTATCACAGGAGGACAACTGGATTACTTTTACCCGATGCATTATGCAATAACCATGAGCTTAGCGGTATCGCAGTACAGCGCGGTGGTTGGGAGTCACGTTTACCACACATACTGCACATCCCTTTTACCACCAAAAAAGGGTTGCAATCTGCTCATCCCCTCTCTGAGATTTAAAATAAATAAATAATAAATATCTTTTTTTGTCTCACTGAGTATGTGCTTCTGGGAGGAGGATGATGTAATTACATTTTTATTATTATTTTTTTGTAAATGCTTTTATTTGCAAATTGATTTGTGTTTGATTTCTGTGGGTGGAGGGTTGACTTTTTGCAGAGTAATTTTAAGCACTTACCCCATTATCTCCATGTTAACATTTTTTGGTTGTCTATATCAGTGATTTCTTTTTTTAAGGCATGCATTTATTTACTTGGTTTATTTGATTTTTCTGTTAAAGTTTGTCATTCATAACTGAATGCTTTGTGTCACTGTGCATATTTCGATAAAATTCATCTTTTTAATAGAATGTCTTGGATGGATGGATATTAGTAGTCTATCAGATTATGAATCCCTAAAAAAAATATACTTTTTATGTTCCCAGAATGCAGAGATCCTTTAATGGCTTCCCTTTTGGTGATCTGGCAGGAACTTTAGATTCTCTTGGTCTTAGATTCTGATTATATATTTAGGGGCCTGGCAAAGATAGGCCTGATGCACTTTGTTAGAATTGAACTAAGTAAAAACAGTCTATAAAAAGATTTAATATGGCACAGAAGCATAAATATAAGCAGGATGTAAAGGGAGCTTATTGAAATGCTACTCGTTAAATGTTACTCTTTCATATCGACAGGACAAGTATGGGTGTGTCAGGCTCAGACTCCTGCTCGGTGTATTCCTCTTTCCCAGTTGATGTGATTGTAAAGTTGACTCTGCTTTTAACATGATTTGCACTTATCATAAAACATAAATGGGTCTTCCTCAGGGTTAGCATGTGTACTGATTTTGCAGAACTGTTTTGAAAGCACATCATTGGGGGAAAGTAATATGGTCTGATGAGGTGTCTTTTATTCTTTCTATCTTTCATGCATGTGGACAGGTTTATGTTTGGAGGAAGTCAAAGGAAACCAGCCCACATTGCCTGTTCACAACTGTTTTTGATTCTGTTATGGTATTACCGACTTTCTTGTGGAAGTCATTAGGTCTGATTACTACTCTTACATGGTGGATTTATGACCAAGGAATACAAAGCCATTTTATGCAACAAGGTGCGCCCTAAAATGTAAACATTGTTTCCTCAGGAAACAATGGTAAATGATAACACTCCCATACACACTGCTAAACAGATTCAACAGTGGTGTCATGAACACCAGGATGAGGTCAAACACTTTCCATGGCCTCCCCACTCACTAGATCTATTCATCGTTGAGCATTTATGGGAAGTTACAGTAGAGTTGTGGAGTAGATTCACTTTTAGTTGGTTCCTCCTCTGAACTGGGTAGGACAGTCTTGGATCACTCTCATGACCGTGGGTCCTAACTTTTCTGCTCCCCCTCTTTTTGTATGCTGCCATAGTATATCCCTGCTGGGGCTACCTAATGTCCAATTGCCCCACAACTTACTGCACCCAAATTCCCTGGTCGTCCCATTAAATCCACTAAACCACTATCTCCCTTTAACTCCCCCCCACCATGTGAGCACTAAGTGCTTCTGTGGGACCACCACTTGCTGTATTAATTGGCCACAATGAACATATTGCCTGTACCGTAGCTGTACCATCCACCCTCAGAAGAAGGGTCCTCACTCATAACCTACCTGAGGCCACCATGCCATCCCCTGTCTACCTTATTGGCTGTGAAATTGAACTATTGTGGCAAACTGATACCTTTTATGTGTCATGCCAATGTTATCTATTCCATTATTTTCGTCATGTCTGTAGACAACCTTTTCTCAGGGTCAGGGAATATTTTTACAGTTTAATTCCATCTGGAAGATCCACTACGCTACATGCATGCAAGTCTTTGTGGCAATCTTGCTTGTAAGAATGCGCTATAACAAATAAGATTTGATTAATCAATTGATTGATTTCCAGGCTTTCCTTATTAAAGAATGGTCCAATTTCCCATTAGAAATGGTGCAAAAATTGTTAGCATTACAAAACAGACTGAAGCTGTTCTGAAGGCAAAGGGTGACCAAACTCTAGTTGATGAATATTCATATATTATTCAGTGTTTGTTAGTTTGTCTATCTCTTTTGGAAGTATGCTTTTAAAACATAACTGAAAATGTAACCAAAGTAAAATGTAACATTTTCAAAGCATTGTAGTGATATTACTACAGCATTATGGCAATGTAATAAGAATGTTATGTGCTGGCTGGGGGCAAAACAGTGTATGTTTACTGACACTGATATCCTTTAGAATCCGCTGACAGCAGCTGACTGTACAGTATGGGTGTAACATTAGACATGCCTCATTTCTACTCAACTATACACCACTCTTCAGTCAATAACATCAAAGCTTGCTGGTAGACAAACAGCTGCAGGAAAGATTCTTATCTCTCCTTATATGGCAGTCACGATGCCTTATGAAACACATACGTGAGCAGATGTCATTTTTACCAAAGCCCTCCACCGGCTCCTGACCCAAGATTACAGAAGCGTGTTCACTGTTGCATGGCTCATACGTGCAAGCAGGAAAAAAAAAAACAAAACACACCCCTGTAATAATTACCCAACTGTCACTGAACCTGGCACTAAAACGACACTCTGCTTTATTAGACAGCTGTCCGCTAATTACTCAAATCATTCCTTCCCCTGATTAAGTCTGACAATTTAGCCACCCAGACACTTAAAAATAGAAAGGCGTCATGCAACTTAATGACAAGGATTATGCCCACAACAGCCCCTCCTTCTGTGGGTTTTTTGGAGTCGCTTCTCCTGGGGAAATTATAAGAGGCCGAAAGGTCTCCAGCTTTAGTATTATGTAAGAAGCTCAACATTCTACGAAAATAAATAAAAAATAATAAAAAATATGCGTGTGCTGTTCTCTGAAAGATAATTGATTTTATTCATGACGGCTTAAGAGTTTAAGCAGCTCTTGTTACAGTATTCAGCGAGAGAGCCTGCTAATAAGGCCTACGCAGGTAACAGCCCAGGGACTTGGTTGAAATAAATGATTCTATATCATCCTACCGAACTTGTCTTGTTAGGCTTTACAACACTGCCATTATCACACAAGGTACAACATGACATCTGTCCCCTCGCTGTTGTAAATCAAACAACATCCAGCTCATTGTTTTGCCTTTAATGTCCCTCTTTGATTATCGTTTACACCTCAGACGTATTGAGTGATTCTCCTTGTAAGGCCTGGAAGAAAGGGACACAGACACTTAGGAAGAGCACCCATGAGGTTGCAGTGTGATTGATTTAGTTTTGCTTGGGAGGTCATTCAGCTTACAAAGGAAAAGCCCATTTGTGGAGGTCAGATCAGATTCCACTCGTTTTGTAACTGAAAGTTCACCCAGAGAGAACGGAAGAGAAACGGATGCAGATTTATTAAGCAAAATCCTAATGACATAATAGTGGAGCGTGTCCTCAGATTTACCGTACTTTCCTGTTCGTGTCTTGTTTCATAACCCTCTTAAGTGCATTTCACGGCTGTCGGATTGTGACAGAGGGCATTTGACCCTGGGCTGAACATCCTCTATCAGCTTGCCGTGTCACTGTGTGCTTCTGACTCATTCAGAAGTACATCAACGCCGCCCCCTCCTCAGTACCTTTCTCTTCCACCCTTTCACCTGGCGCTGTCTAGGATCTTACTGATCACTGTGCATTGTACTCAGACAAGGAGCACACATCATGTTGTTGATGGATTTTTAAAAATTATTTTACACTGATCACAGACAAATGCTTGTTTGGCTTTTTGTGGCTTTTTCAACGACAGACACCCTGCTTTCCCCGTTAGTGTCGAAGCCAGCTGAAGTGGGCTCAGCTCTGGTGTCTCACGCAAACGACTGCCTGACGACAGCTTCTGACGCGAAGACAAGAATGAGAAATGCCAAGAGGCAAAATGGAGGCACGTTTCCCTCCCCGCACTGGCTTGCTCAGTCTGGGTCGCCTGAGGAAACGCTGGCAGATTAACGGCCAAACTCCAGTACATAAATGCAGCCTAGCCCTTGGGAGATGATGTCCACAGCAAGAGAGAGAGAGATAGGGTGAGAGAGAGAGAGGGAGAGAGAGAGAGAGACCACTAAAACATGCTGAGAGCAGTTGCTGTTGAGAAGCCGGGTGGTGCCTCAATCACAGAAAGATTTACAGGACGGTCTTAGGATAGATTTATCAGCCTGTCGTTACTTGGTTGACCATCACGTTTATAACCCCATTAATGAGACTCAATTTCCTTCTCTGCAGTGGCCTGTCTGTGTGGTTTCATCAAAACCATGTTATCATGAACTTTGCCATTGCTCCTCTGCTAATGTGCCCATGATGGTGAGTTTCATGACATATTTCAAAATTGATTATAAAAACCAAGATTAAAAATCGTTTTTTCTGAAGAGTCTGAATCCAACAGAGAGGTCATAAGTATGTGGTGTAATAATTACATGACATTACATTACATGCATTTAGCAGAAGCACAATAGAACATGAGTGTATCCATTTAAGTTAAACGAACAACAGCGTCAGACCAGGCTAACAACACTCCCAGACCAGTGAGCGTGAACATAACACTATTCAAGCCCTACCACAAGTTAACTTAACCACATTCATGGTCATGGGTTCAAAGCCTGTGTGCAGTGCCTGTGTGGTTAGCTTTACATTTGAACAACCTTGACTGCTTATGGCTTTTTGCTTGTGTTGTCCTCTACCTCACTTGTAAGTTGCTTTAGATAAAAGTGTCTGCCAAATGAATAAATGTAAATGTAAATAACCTGAAATGTTTTAGTAAATATCCAGGCTGTATAGATGCATAGTACGCAAAATCAAAGCTATCATGGATGATTAACTGATCCTAATTAATCTGAATGATGTGACAATAAATTTGACAGTTTGTTGTTTTGAGTGAGGGAATGGATATATCTGTGCTGGCAACAACATAATCACATGAGCCATGACTGTCAAAATAAATGCTAAAGTTAAGAACGACTTTAGAAAGTTTAGTACAGAATGTAATATCTTTAAAACTGAAGGCTGCATTGGATAACAGCGTTCCCGAAGCACCTGTAAATAATGTAATAATTCAATGTGTACACTTGTGAGTGTGTCTCCTGTCTGAGTTTCATTATTCCAAATCAATGGATCTGCTCAGCCTCACATTTCCTTCGGAGCTCAGCCGACCCTGGGGAGGTCACAGGTCAAGAATGAAGGCTCTCCAGTCTCCCATTCTCGATCAGCATCTCTAGGAAGATATGATGAATGGAATCCCGCTGCGAGCTTCTCATCCGTACAATGCGCTCTGCTTAGACTTGGTTGAAGTTCTTCAGGAAGAGAACCAGGCAGTAAACTGAAGGCATGGGGAGCGCTGTCAGCTCACAGATCCAGGCGCTCTGGGTTCTGTATTTTCCTTCAGCAGTTCAAAGGCAGGCTGTATATGTTAACCGTTGTTCCCCATGTACGTGTGTGCGTGTGTGTGTTTGAAGTGTTTGTGTGTGCCCTGTGGGACTGCCGTTTCATGCAAGGTTATATCCGGTCTTACCTTTCACCCTGCGCCTGCATAGTCCAGTCCAGCTCACTGGGATGCTGTAAAGGGGAAGACTGGAAATTCATGAATGTATGGAGGGATTGATGGATGGAAAGGAAGTAATGAAACTGAGGGAAATAATACAAACATAATGTTGGGTTATGGGTCCAACTGACTGTAAAAGACATTGCCGTCATCCCCTTGTATGAGGCACTCTGTCTCAGATGCTACATTCAAAATTCACCTATGCTAAAATGGTCCAGAAAGTGTTGGATTCTAATCTCTGTAAGACACTCCAGATGGGGTGCCTGTCCAGCTGATGAATGTTGCAGTCTCACTCAGCCTGATTTGATTGACAGGGGTAACATGTTCAGCCATCATGCAGAATCACAGCTCTGTTTTACGGAATGGTGTAGCAAACAAACTTTGTAATCTTACAGGAGTGGAATCCTTGTGAAGATTAATTCTATTTTGAAGAGAGCTTTGCAATTATGGAGAGACTGAATATGTCTTCAATCACATTTGTCATATTCAGTGTCCAATATTGTTGTTGTTTCCCCAAACTGACACATATACCAGAGTAAAAGCATGGTCTTGCTTTTATTTATTTATTTATTTATTTATTTATTTATTTTAAATTTTTTCCTGTACCGACTGGAAATCCATAAGGAAATAATAGTCATATTCATTTTTCAATGTCCTTGACTTTGCTGCTATTCGGTGGTGTTGCACACACAGTTTTCTAAGGGTCTGATCCTTATTCCCTGGCTTGCTTCTATTTGCTAGAATATGATTTTGTATCATTTGTGACTGCTGTTCATTAAAAATATATATACTACCTGAAAAAAAATAAATAAATAAGCTGTAAGATAAAATCACATGTCCATGATGTAGCAATGCCTCAGGACAATATATGAATGACTCTGAGGACAGTACAAATCCAATTGTATTTATTGTATGAAATGTAACTGGCCATCCTTTTTTATTTCATTGTTCAGCAACATAATTCATATTGCATATGCATTTCATCATTCATCAAAAAAACATAACAAGAAGGTCATTTGTAGACCACAATATACCTCTTTGGCAAGGGCTATAAAGTTATTAGTAGTATTATCATGATAAAAGACCAAAAAATGTCCTGAAGCCAAAAATGCTCTGTCCTTTAACCTGGGGTTTAAAGAACAGTTTTCTGTGTTCTTACAAAACATTTGAGAGTTTCGGTGAACAATTAACTCATTAAAGGAACAAACAAAAAAGTAAAGCTTGCTTAAATTGCACTCAACAAGGAAATTACATTGCAGGAAGATCAAATGTGGGGCTTGTGAGGGGTAGCCTTCACTTGTCCCCCAGAACTGTTTGTTTTAATTGTTAATTGTTAAAATGGTTGAAAAAGGATGCTTGCCATTCCATTTTCCAACTTCATCACAACTGAACACTTTTTCTATCAACTGCATTCAAACCATTAATTGTTTAAATGAAATTGTCTGTTTGAACTTAAGTCATTATCTGTCTTATTTGTAGTTGTCCAGCTATTGGTTAATGAGCCTCACCTGTCAAATTAATGGCAAGTTAAATACAGGTGTGTGGCTGAAAGAGGGCTCACTTTTGTTTGAGGAGGGTGGCTGTGAGCTATGTGTGCCCCAAGGCTTGTTCTTTTCTTTTTGGTTTTAAAAATAATTTTTAAAAATGCTCAAAATGTCATTTTTTCTGGAAAGAGTCACTCAGCTGACTTTAGAAATGTATATGGAGCATTGGGAGTTTTTTTTTTTTTTCACATAAAAACTGCCGACCTTGAGTGACCACATGTACGGTTTTTCCTCTGACCTGATCTCTCGGATGATCCCTTAATGAAATATTGGTCCTGCCCCCCAGAGTCTCTTGATTTTAATGAACAATAGCCGAGTGCACAAATATTAAGTGACAGATTCCAAACAAACCGCCAGACACTGTAACAGTCGGCATGAGCCAAGTAGATTGTGTACTCTCAGCAGCAGTGCTTGGCATGTGTAACGGATAACAGCGGGCATAATTCACACTAATGCCACCCATATATCAAGCGGCAAGATGGTCCTTAGCTGGTGGCAAGAGGCACAGCGTCCAGTGTCAGGAGCTGATGTATGTGAGACTCTGCTGTTCCACTGCAGCATCAGGGACAATTAAGGATGATCATAAAGGGAAAAAAAAAATATATATATATATATATATATATATATATATATGTGTGTGTGTGTGTATATAATTACATACCAGTGTGTATGATGTATAAAAAAGAAAGCAACTGTATATGTAATTTTTTCTATATGGACCCGGTTTTGGACTCGCTTGTTAACTAAATATCGGCATGTCTGATGAAATTTGTGATAAAATGTGTTTTCTCTCAATTAACAATGCACAATTGCACACTTTGTCGCAGATGTAAGACACATTCTTAAAATATTTTCTACACCAGACAATGAATGATTCATTTAATCAAAGAATAATTTTGAACTCAAAAAATAATTTAAAAGTTACAACCTTGCATGATTAATATGACTATTGTAAGTGAATTCCCCTTGCTCCAAACAGGGGAGAGCCTGACATTAAATGTGCTTTCTGAAGCCCCTGTGCACTAAAGCAGTAATCGAGGCTGCTTTTGAGAACGAGACTACGGGCTGTCACCCAAGAATGATTAATGCCCTTTATCTCTCTAATTGAGTTCCGCAAAGGTTAAACAAGTCCTACAGCTTATAGGAGATCTGCTATTTTAATAATAATTTTGCTTAATTTGTTTACATTTCCAGACCCCTCTAACATCCGAGTGTCTGGGAGGCCCTTGGCCACACAGCAATAAGGTCTGATATTTTTTCTGCTTCTGACCTGGTCTGGAGAGGATCGACCCAGTTGGCTCTGACTCGCTCCGTTGACATAAGGTCCGCCTCCTGAGCGGCCCTGAACCGTGACGGTCGAATCGGACAGCAGATACGGGCCTCCGAGCAGGGACCGGGCTGAGATTGTGAGAATTAATTCAATCCTGAATTTCCCTCAGATAACAACAGGAGACTGGGGAAAAAAAAAACACACACGCAGACTCTCAATCACCGGCCGGTGATCTGGATGCTATCTCTGGGATTCCCCAGAGTGCAGAGAAAGCTGGCGGTCTCGGAAAATCAGAACGCACTCAGCAGACACCTCGTGGCTCAAAACCAAAGATGATAAAGGTCACCTGTTTGCCTTTGTTTGAATTCCGATTGATAAAAGTCAGGCTGTGTGGGATTAGAGCCGTATTTGCACAGAACACACATCTTAATAAGATGTGGCTGAAGGACAAAATGTTGCATCTCACCTACATATTTATTTCTTCGGATAATTCAGAGCAATTTCCTTTTGCTCGTACGATTCTCATTTCCTTCGCAAATAAACCAAAACTCGTTCATGATCAAAAAATAATAATTTAAAAAGTCTTGATTAAATAATCCCTGACTACCATTGAGACTTAAAATGGAAAGGAGACATCGGTAAGCAGATCTAATTTGATGTAAATCATTCTGCATGGTATCATACTGTGCTGGGACACACCAAAGGCAATCCTCCAATACACCTGCATGCCAATGAGGACTGTCCTTCACACTGCAAGCCATACGGTGCACCAGACAGGAGATGCTAAAGCGAAGATAGGCACATCTTTATGACATCCTCTGAGCAGCTAATACACCTGACAAGTCACTGGGTACTGGGACCAGCAGAACAAGAGAAGCCCACCTGTTTAAGACACCAAACCTTATTGAAATGACACAGCTCTGACTTGATCTCGGGTCCGAGGTGTAGTTCTAAGCCTATTATTGGAATGTGTGCCTTATTTGAATGGGCCACCCGGGAGCCGTTCCCATCTTCAATGTCACTGAAAAAGAAGGTAATGTGTCTGTGGGGACACAGATGAGAAGACGCTATTTCGGCTTGACACATCTGACGTCTGGGAGGTAAAGATCATAGGATATTCCCATTCTCTGTATACACATGTCCATAGTCTTATAAATCACAATATCCCACAGCAGGTTTATCTATTATTATTAGCTCCGTCTAATTTAATTTAAAAGTATATTATTTGTTATTTCATTCTTTGCTCGACTTTCTCTCCTGCTCACTGTGTCTGATGTCTCTGTGTCTCTGTATCTCTCCTGATCTCATAACATGAAATCTGTGACTTATGTATCACTGTGATTATGGCAAAAAAAACACAAGACGTGAATAATAGACAGCTGAGAAATGTGGATTTGGTGCCAACACATGATCTATGAACTTAATGCTAAAGAATGCCTTGTGATCTGCATGTATGTATATGTGTGAGAGAAAGAAAGAGAGAAATGGGTGAGAGTGTTTAATTAATTTAAATTTTTTTTCATTTCATTGATGACTGTAACCCTGGTAAGTGTATTTAATGATGGCCTCAAAAACATCCGTCTGCTCAATTAGAATTTTTTTTTTTTTTTCTGAGCACTGGACAGTCAGGAAGGAGACCGCAGATTTAATAATTCTACTCTGACATAATTGTTTCCCCATCACAGGTCTCATCATAAAGACATTTACTTTATGCACAATTACAGCAATATTAAAGCAGCTGTGTGTTTCTGTGCAGTCTTTGTCCTTTTCTGGCTCTTAATAAAGCCGTGATTTGGCTTTCTGCGCAGAAAATGTGATGTTAAAAGATGTAAAATTGCTGTACTTATTTTTATGCCTGGCTATTAGCAGTGCATTTTCATTTGTTATTTATTTATATATTTATCTATTGTTAACAAGCACTCGCTGCGTGAATCAGCACTGACTGAGGACACCCTCAGTTACAAATATTCCAGACGAAATACCAAAATGTATTTGTGGAGATATTCAAAATGTCTATTTGCTATCTCTATATACACAAAGTATATGTACTTACATCTCTGTAAGTATCTGCTTCAAAGATACCTGTTCATGACTATGCATACATGCAATTCTGTACTGCAATTCAGTATCTTCAGTATCTTTAGGTAGGCCTGGGGCAGTGTATTAGTTATGGAGGTTTGATCATAAACTCCGCCAAATCCTTAACAGAGAAAATATTTATTATGGAGGTGGCAGTGAGAGGAAAAGGTTAAATCCCTGGGTTCTTAGCCTGAAGGTTGTGGAATTTAATCCTGGGAAGAAAGCCACTGGAAGCACCCTAGAGCTAAGTGCTCTACCTGATCGGCTCCAGGTGTATAAATATATTATTGATGGTGTAGGAAGAAATTGTAAAGCACTTCAGTGTATTCCATGTAGCTCATTTTTCTAAGCAAATGAATAGACTTTCAAGTGTTTTTTTTTTCCATTTTGATGTAGCTTTCCTTTTCAGCATACTTGCCTGGTATTTATAATTTTCATTTCAGGGCAAGACAATGGCAGATGAAGTGGCCCAAGAAAATAAGAGTAGGTTGAAAACAAAGAGAGAAGGAAACCCTAACCTTGTGCGAAACTGAAATATTTTTGTTTGGATTTGTTTGCTCTGGAGGGAAGATCGCCCCCTACTGGCTGGCAGTCATTGTGATGTCATTGCAGATGACACTGGGTATTTCTTTGGTATTTCCTGTATCTGTGTGAGTGGCATTGGACCTCACCTTGCACATGCGACGCTCTCTGCCCAGGGGCTGTTGAGATTTGTTTCTCATGCTCTCTATGGACGAAGGTCAACAACTACAGGCTAACATTCTGCATATCAGAACAGATTCAAAGGTGTATGGGGCATTAATCCTCCAGAGCATTCACCATATGGCTACCCTCTTACGCAATCTGGCTCATGACATTCCATTGGGACAGTATTTTTCTGAGTTTTGAAATGTGAGCGTCCATCCTTGACTCTCCAGAGTAATAGCTTGCATAAGCACCGGAACCACACTTGAATTCCAGCCTCATTCATTAAAGGTTCTTCATGCTATCAGGTGTGCCTTGTCTAGTGAAAGCTGGAAAATGTGGTCACTAAAAATTCCTCACCAATTTAAAATTGTTTCAGTAAATGACAATTGGTCAGAGTCATGTTGAAAAATACAATGCAGAACTTCAGCAATTCCATGGCTAAAGTATGCCAGGTGATGGTAGTAATTTACATACAATTGCCACAACTGTGCTGACTTTACAATGATGAAAATATGTTTCTCTTAGGGATAATGGTTTACCATTGTTTTTTCTTTGTAGCAGTGACTAAGCAGAAACTCCAATCTCGAGTGTTTTTTACACATCTACTGAGGTAAGTCATCTTAATGCCTTGCCCAAGAATACAGTTCTACTGCCCTACTGGGGAATCCAGCTGGTAAGCATTGGGTTACAAGCCCTACTCCTTACCTCTACACCATGCTCACACACCAATTCCTCTTCTGATTATTTTAGCATAATTTTTTCAGCTTGATGCATGATTACTGACATTCCGCCCTGCAGCTATTGTATGTTGTTTTCCTTTGTGCTTAATTGGTGTAATTTTTGAGCCATTTTCTGCGTGTGTTTAATGTATCGTGCCATATTAGCATTGTAAGTTTCCCTGGATTGGACTGCCTGCCAAATAAATGAATAAATGATCATAATACATGCGTGACTCTGTCAAGTTGCCAAACATCACACTCAGGGCTCAAGTTTCATTAAGCCAGTAGCAAATCAACCAGGGTCACAACAAGCTGATTATTTTTTGGATGCCATTATTTAACACTATACTTATTCTGGAGTCATGTGACATTTCTCAATGTCCTTCTCATGTGGGTTTTGTTAAAGATTTTTTTGAAAGATAATCCTCTACATATTAGTGAAACACTTAGGGGACAGTTATTAATTTTTACCAGATCTGTAGTGCTTAATAATAAAAATATACTAAAGATTTGACTTATACACAACAATATTGACAGTTTCTAGTAGAGCATCAATAGCTATGTTTTTATTTGTTAATTCAGGTATGTTATTGGATAAATGTAAAAGCTTCCAATAAATGTACAACCTAGTGCAGCATATGCAGCATATATAAGTGAATAGTGCCATTACTTCAGGCAGACTGGACACCTCCATCAATATGAGGCTGTTGCTTAAATTGTGAGCCAATTAATTGGTAGATTAGTCAATACTGCAAAAGCGAGTAATAAACTGAAAAATTAAATGAACTGTGGACTACTATTTACATTTTCTAAGAAAAGAGGACAGCCCCTGTGACGCCTGACATGGCTGTCAGAATCCAATCAGCTCTATTACACGGGGTACAAGCAAACACCGAACTCCTTCCTCTCTCCCCCACTTCGCCCTCCTTTTTTACTTTTGAGCTTCGCTTAATTTCCAGCGGGACACTCTCCCCTGCCGTTTAATAAGAGCTGAACAAATCTACGGGGGACTTCAATCAATAAAGAGCTGATTCTGGAATTACAAGGAGAGGCACGATTTGCATAATTACTGTCTAACTGTAGTTTATATGTATACTTCAAGAGCCTGCCATATAAATCAATGTGGCCAGCGCCGCCGCGTTTGATATGAAATAAAAAGATGCTCTGAGCAGCCTCCTGCCTTCCCTGCATGTTTTTCCCCCCTCGGTGTGATAGGCGTCCGGTTTATCACCACCGCGCGATAAAGGCGCCACATCGTGCGTGCTGTCATTCAGGATTCCGGGACCTAATTATGGCCGTATGGAGGTGGCGTGGGTTCGGCGAGACACGTTTCTGTGGCAACACAGCGCCCGCCGCGCAGAGGCAATGGGCGCGGCGGGGAAGTGGCCTTACCCTCAGGCAACCAGGAGACGGCGTGTGCTGAGGAGCAGCGCAAGGCGGGGTCCTTAGCGGAAGAAAGCCACAAAACCTGGAGCGGCAGCCGTGCCAGAGGCAAAGAATTTCAAATTGGGCTAGCTTTGTAGCTGCACTTGGCAACGTGCATGCACTTAATAGCACCGTTGTCGGGCTATTAAGTTGAACAAAATGTATTCTTACCAAAAAAGAAAAAATAAAATTGGCAGACAATCTACTGGTACAAAATATGAAAGGTGAATAGCTATTCTTGGAGAAGTGTCTGCTCTGAACTTCATTCAAGTGTGAGGTGTTTATCTTTGATTTGTCTTCCAAATAGCCAGACCCACAGTACTCAGAGTCTAGAGTTGTCCATCCCAGCTTTGGGCCGTTTTTCTGTTGGAAGCACCTGTGTCACTTTGCATTGTGATGTTTGGAAATTACAGTTGGTTTTGCATTTGACTCCTGAATTCCTGGCATTTTTGTTTTGTCCTCAGCCAGCAGTTCAACATTTTCTTGATGTGACTTTCCCATCAGTGACAGCTTCCTCTGAGGGAGGACTGAGGGATATACACACCCCAGTGTGTGTGGGGGGGGGGGTGTCTTTCTGACACGCATGGCATGTGCACGTGTGCAAATTTCCCTGGCTCGGCCAATGACAGCCCAAGGACAGGGCTGGATTGGAAAGAGTCCTCGAAGATCTGGCCTATGCCTGACTTCCTCAGAATGTAAAATAAAGAAGTTTATTCATTTTAAACATTTGTAACAAGCAACACAATATGGTTTATACTTCCCAGAATTTTATTGATTATTGAAAGGTGCTCATATTGGTTCTGATACTGAAGTGATCATGTAATTCTTTATTTATACTAATACTGCTACCAATGTCACTATTCCTATTATTAATAGTGTAGTATAATTTTGATTAGCATTATTGTGATCATTAATCTGTATTTTTCATACGCTTATCCAGAGTATCTTACAAGGCCATCATGACAAGAGATCATCCATGAGATACATATCAAGGATAAAACCGAACAGACTTTGCTAACATATAAGCAGAGTAACTGCTTTAGTAGACATGTAGTGCCTAAATGTATCCTTATGAGCACTATACACACATATGTCCACAAATACAGACAAGTGCTTTTTAGCTGCATGTTGAATATGGAGATGGAATCTCTTGATGGGTGTCAAATGGACTAGAGGATATACTGTATACTCTTTCATAGCTTTCTCTTCATTCTAGTTGAAGATCAGCTCATCAAATGTGATGGAATTGTAAATAAATCCAGAACAAAAACCACTTTACACAGAGTGGCCCTGGACCCAAATTTGTGAGGGCCTGTTTTAGATCGTTTTTTATCTTTTGCTTTTTAGACTTTCTTGGTGATGACAGCAGTACTTGGCTTTGCCTCATACCAAGCGATCATATCACCCTTGTGCCAATAATTGCAATAACACACACCCTCTCATGTATTATTGCTTTAATAACTGTGCTTGGCCTTTTGCTGTGATCCATCCTGGTGAATATCTTTACTTCAGTGTGGGCTCACTGTGTAAGAGCCAAGCTCTATTTTTGGGCCACCTTATTGTAAAGTCTTTTAGAAGCTGCAGTTGGCATTCTGCTGACTAGAACCTAACATTGCAGAAATGTATAAGGTTTCTCCTCAGTCATTCCTCTTCAACCTATTTTTCCTGGAATTGTTGCTCTGGCTGCTAACTTTTCAGCTGGGTTGATCATGCTCTTATCCCATCTCTAATTAATTATTTTAATTTAAGCATCTGCGTCTGTCTTCGTGCCTGCCTCGGCTCTTTGTGCTTTACACATTGTTTCATATATTTAATTAATTAAGGCAGAATTATGTAACTAATTCATGCATGACCACGATAAAATGAAATGAAAGAATATTTTTGAGATACATAACACATGCATGTGTTTGTTTATTAAAATTTAGTCTGTGTAAAGATCGACGCATGATGACATTCAAAGAATGCATCCTACATCCCTTGTATTTTTTATGCTTTCATGTTTATATGTATAGACGGTTCCTGAGGACAACTCTACCAGAATTGAGTGTTTTCTCCTCTCAGAGAAAATGGTGCTTCCTTGAAGAAAACAACTCAAATCATGAACCAAAGTGCTCAGGGTTTCCCTGTGATGCGACCAAAGCGCGGGGCGTGATACAGACCAAACGAGCCGTATGGGCGCGTCGATATCACAGAGGAGAGCGGCGCAGGAGGATTTCTGACCGTCGAGCGTTCCTTGTTTTCTTTACCTTGTGTGCACTTCCTCAGAGTGCCGCAGGATGAATCCATCTCTCCCCCAGAAGAACTGTCCGATTTTCAGAAGAATTTCACAGCCCTGGGCACCATGGAGAGAAAGCAGAGAGAAGACAGAACGCAATGTACTCATGGCGATTTCAAGGTGCTGGGTCCATTTCAGATATCAGCTTTGTTTTATCTTTCAGGACCTCAAAATGGCCACAGCTGAAATGCAGCTGTATAGCCCAAAACATGAAGTTGACTAAAAAAAAAGTTGCAAAAGGCCTCCATCTGTAGCTCATACAAATCCTTTGAATTTTAAGATCATCTCAGCGGATTTGTGTGCTGAATTGCAGCATTGGAGAATAAACAGATGCTTCCTTCACAAACTCAAGAACTGTCCATAATCGATTCAAGAAATGGTCAAGCTTTTGCCAAACAGACAGCCAATCTTGGCAGATGGTCTTCAGCTGCAATAGAAATAGGCGTCACAACCAGTCATCATATTCTGTATGCCATAAAAAATCTTCATGGTTTCAGTCCCAAAGCCATAAGGAACATCCATGGGGCTGAACCTGTCCAGCTTGACCATTTAAATATGATGGAGGGGGGTGCACAGAAATAAATAGGGGTATATTGAAAAATGTGTGTGTGTGTGTGTGTGTGTGTGTGCTTGGATATGTGTTTATCTCCACATATACACATGTGTTTGCAAGTCTGTTTGTGTCTCTCTCCACAAATGTGAGTGTGTGTGTGTGTGTGTTTGGAGAAGTAGAGGGGAGTGTAACAACCTGTACCGAGGTACTTTCAGAAATGCTAATTTGTCCATTTGAAAACATTGACCTCATCACATCTCAAATTATGGGTAATTGGAAGATTTTGAGCAGAAATGCATTAGTGATTATGACCTCATCTTCTGCAGCACATTTTTAAATAATGGACAGTGGAATGGGCTTCCTCAGTTAAAACAGTTCTTTTCTTCTTGCAAAGAATGTAAGACACCATCTGGATTCAATTCAACATATTAAATGTTAAACTGTATTTTTTTATTCATCTTTGGCTAGTTTAAAGAATACCCATCAAGCCTTCCTGGGCTTCCTGAGATTTAGCTGCCTCGTTTTTTAAATATTTATGAAAAGATTTCCCAAATGCCTAGTGTACATTGCAGATGAAAATACAGTCAATTGTGTCACATAACCCAACCTTTTTGCAAACAAAGTCTGTGAATAATTTATCTAACAACAAATCAGCGTTTCGATTTTGGCCTCACTCCTTTCCTTGCATCGCGTATCGTGTCTCTGAAAGTCAAGGCCTGCCTTTTCAAAGTGAGCTCAGTTTGCAATCCCCACCCAAGTTGAAGGGTTTGTGAGGAGTCAACATCAAAGAGGACTTTGCATAATGAACGTGCATTTGGCATGATACATCTCCCCCAAGTCATAGATGAAAATAAACTCATTTTCTGTCTCATTAGCCCGTTACTCATTGATGCACAAAAAATTAACGATGCCACACAGCACAACTCACAATGCCCTCCTGCCCCCACCTCCATCCCCAGTCATGCGCTAAATATTACACCCAACTCCAACAACTCCTCTGTCTGCACTTTAAGTAACTAATTTATGTATTACACTTTTTTAATCAGTCATAATATTTTTAGTTAGCTGCCATGTATATTACAATATCTAGGGTAATGCCTCTTATGTTATGCAGTGACATAACACACCCTTTGACAGTCTGTGTTGGTTGGCATACATGTCTATGAAAACTGTGATGGAGCAAAGTGATACACAGAGGCATAGCAAGTACAGCGTGCAGATGTATATTATTTAAAACTGAACTAAAGACAGATCTAGGAGCCTTTGGTGTGAATCTGTTGGGGAATGAACCCCCAGTCATTGTGATATCAGGGCAGACACTCTAACCAGGAGACCACTGAACTCTAGGATGATAGTCCCTCTGTTGTCTTCACTAGCAGTAACAAAGTCTAAACGTGTTAGAGTCCTCACCTTTGGAAGTGGTTAACGCTTTTAAACGTATGGATTGACTTGACTAATGCTGCTGCCAGATGTTGACCATGTCCCTCTTTCCGGAAGTTTCTTCTCAAACTTCATTCATAAAAAAACATGAATCATCAGGATATTAAAAATAAATGAATAAATAAATAAAATAGCATCTGGGGTATTATGAACACAAAAAAAAATGAAATCTGACGATGATACGATATTGTCAAACCGAAGACAGATAACAAATTGCCGGCATAAGGAGAAAAAAAAATGACAATATAAGAAGCTGGAGGATATGTGAACAGAAGTGACATTTAAGCGAGGAAATGCTATTTACATTCTGCCACAGAGTCTTATTTACTGTTCTGTGTAGCAAGAGCATGTGAAAAGAGAGACTTAATCCCGGTTAAGCTGCACAGAGACAGTGAAACACAATTCCCCTCCCGTTCTCCTTTTGGACAGACGTGCTGTGGGCGGAATAGAAAAAGCTGGATTTCCCATGATGCCTCACTCCCATCGCTCCCCTGCGTATTGAGTATCGGCGAGGCCCTGCCTGCACCCCTGCGGGAGATCAAGTGCTCAAATCAATCCGTATACACATCCACATGAACAGCCACATATGGGATGAAAATGAGGATCCACATGCACACAGAAGGGAAATGGATTCTGTTTCTTGAGCCTATTCAGATGGGATGAGCATGTGGGCTCCGTGACATTACCGCCCAAAGACGGAACACGTCAAAACGCATCATGTGCTTGTTTGTGCGGGCGCAGCCCTCTCTGTGTCGTTTTTTCCTCCATTTCATCATTCTTGGAGGAGCGTTGTGACATTGACCTAAACTCAGTCTAAACTACTGGCGCTTATTGTCTGGTTGCTTTTCACAGACACTTTCCTCTCCATAGTCCCCTGTTTGCACTTAACCCTTTGAGTGCTTTGTTCCTTTTCTCCCTGTTCTTCCAGGGAAGGGCACTGAGTCTGTGATTACCAAGAGAAGAAGTGCTGCCTATGGATATTGCCGCACATGCACTCCCCTGGTGCATCTGGAGAAAAAAAAATGGATAAGACTGTAGTACCACTCCACAACTGTAGCTCCTGCGACCAGTTTTTACTGCGCAGAATAGTGAACACAAACTGGCGGTATTCGTGTTCACACACAGTGAACTTCCTGACAACCGAATGGTCCAAACGTCACCGGTTCTCTGTTTTCTGCAGAATAAAACCTCTTCTTCCTTGAGAGCTAGAACAGAATGCTTGTGCAATGTTTTGTTTTGTTTTTTTTTTGTTTTTTTCTCTCTCTCTCTAAACTGGGGACTCCATCACTACCCAGTGAATCTGACCGCCATGCATCTGCTGAGTTACATCACAACTTGCTCTGTGAATGTGAAATCAAATGAGAAATAAATGTTAATAAAAACCTAAGTTATACTTTTCAGATATTACGGTGAGCACAGCTTTGACTTATGTATCTGGCAGACACCTTTATACAATGTGTCTCACTTTGCACAGCTTACAGTGGAGCACCCTCTACCACCTAAAGCTGCATATCTAATTATCAGAGCTTTGCCTTACCGTTATCATTTGACATGCATATCGAATTGGAGCCTGAGATTAATTGGAAGTTTTCTGTAAAAAGTCAATAGGTATTTGAAGATGGACCCCAGGGAAAGTGGGTAATACGAAATAGGGAAAGCACGCGCCAAGTCAATAGACTCTACAAGGTAGATTAACGAATGCTTGCTACAACAAACCAAATCCGATCCTTAGGTTTTGTATCTCACAGTGGCACCTTTGCTGCCTTTTTTCAGAGTTAGTCCAATAATACATTCAACAAGCATGCTAATCTGTGAGCACACCGACAAAGGATGTAAGTTCAGCTGCTTAATTTTGGGGTAACGCGAAATGAAACAACTTTTCAAGGTGAAAACGTAGGCACGTAGGAACAGAAAACATTCTGTTTAGCAAATGAATGATTCATCAATCAACACTGCATTCTTTTTTTTACTGTTCAGGGACAAAGCAGCAAAACAGCTTTAAATACTTTCCTCCATTGTAATGTGGGCAAAAGAAACTCAATTGAGCAGAGCGTTTTAAATTACTGGGCGCGTTGTTTGTTTCAAAGAGGGCTGGCATCCAGAACACCAGCACCAATACAATGCTTGGCAAAAGGCAAAGAGTGATAAGAGCTATCCCATTGTTTTGGGATCAAATCAAAGCGTTGAAACAATTGCCATTTAATTAGTCCAAAGTATCGCTTACAAGACCAAATTACCAGTGGAAGAACTCCAGCAGGAGCTTAGCAATCAGATTTATCCTCCTTCAATTAAAAACACTTCATGTGTAAAACCCCATCAGTCATCCACAGCCCGAGCAGGGAATCAAAAATACAATCTGGCCCAAACACTAGAGAAATAAAAACATGGAGCTGAGCTCCCAGAGCATAATACCCTTCATGTTTATAATGGACATTAATATTTATCATAGTGGTGGTATATTGCAGTAAGAGGTTCTTAAGTGTATCAGATCCATATACAGTATCAAATGTAGGCCAAGTAGAGGTTTCAGTGTGTTAACGGTAATCTCTGAAGATCATCCTGCTGCATGTACATCCGTATATTATCAATATATTATTAATATACCATATAATCAGGCATAGTTTAAAATATGAACCCAAAGTGTACAGAATGCATTACAAATGTATGTACATTTGCATTTACATGCATCTGAAATACTGCTTCTCTACCTCTCTCTCTTTTGCTATGATTGATATACTTCACATTTTAAACTTTCGAAAACGTACATTTTTTGCATTTTAAACTGTCATACACCAACTAGTATCGTGTTTATTTTTCCGAAGGGAGCTGGTGAAAGTGGGTGTGTGAGACCGCACAGTTGGAAAGGTAAGTTTCCCTAAAGCCTGAAGCCCTCATGCATCCAGGGGCCGTGTGTGTGTTTCATCTTAAAAAAAAAAAGGGAGCGTGGAAAAAATGACGTTTTTCCCCGCAGAACGGGGAAAGGTACCAGAGCTCCCTGGCTTGCCCTTTGGTTTGCTGTTGGCTGCCGGCGGCTTTGATGGATTGAGTCGTGCGAGTCGTCTGATATTTTACCTCCAGGACCCGCTTTGAAGCATCTGACCTACTCGCGATGGTTCTATTTTTATTTCAATTTGCGGTGGGCCTCAAGCGCTCCGTTTTGGGGTCTAATCGAAGAGCGGTCGCTAATGGATACGTGGCCCCGGGTCGACCTTGCTGTGAGGGGGCGCCAGGTGAAGATGGTGTTGTTGCATTAAGGCTTGATAACAACCCTCAAAGCCCGCCAGTGAACCAGGTTGAGGAAACTCTCGAAAAAAAAAAAAAATCACAGCAGGGCGAAGAGAGGCCTAGCTCATGGGCAGACAGAAGCAGCCACGGCTGGATAGAACCCCCTCTGCTCTTATTGAGAGAGTTACCTTTCAATTAGCTAGCTACTGGTCTCAGAATGCCAGATGGGCTGGCTTCCTGGCCAGATTTCAATTAAACAGTTAAGAGCTGAAGCAGATGCTGGAGTTGCCCATGTTCGTCATAGCTTGTGTTGTTTCATAAAGAGTTAATGCGTCAAATTTTTGATGAAATTGTCCCACAAGCGCCAGTGTATTAATAGGTCACCAGTGCCTATTAGAGTTAGGGAATATGACAATTCTTTCAGCATGTTTGCCCTCGTTTCATTTCTAAGATGATCAAATAATGAAACAATGACAGCGTGACTGAAATTAAATTTGTGCTTTCATCCTTACAATGTAAAGCTTTGACTGTTATAATCTTTGCGCTACATAATGGGGACAGTTCTTAAATTATTTAAAGAAAGAAACACTGGTGTATTGATATCGTTGATCTGTGACAGCCGCAGAGAAGGGACTCAGTTCTTTCAGGTGTACAAACTTATTCAGACATGTATATATGCAACACTGAATCATCAAAGCACACATTGCTTAATAACCACCGCAGAATCTCCAGCTCATCCCTTATCTCCTGGGTAGGGGGGTTTCAGCTCAGACTTATGGTTAAACACCATGTTACGTATCTCTCTCAGATCCCCCCGGAGCAGCATGTCTGGGGCATTTCCTGGAATTACAACTGAAGAGCCCCAAAACCCTTCCCATTAAATGGCAGGCTTTCTGTAACACTGAACAGCAAATCCCCGCCTGCGTCATAAGCCCGCTACCTGTTAGTATCCTTCCCTGCAAACGCAAACCGTGACTTTGCTTGTTTTCATCTTAACCTTTGGCTACACAAACTATTCAATAGACTCATCCACGAATGCATTGGGTGGGGCAGGGCGTGGATCTCAAGAGGCCCTGATTTTTTTTTTTTAAGTAGTGAGGGAGGGAGAGAGAGATATACAATTATAGAAAAAGAAAGTAGAAGAAAGACAAAGGAATTGAGAAGAAACAAAGGGATGAAACCGGAGAGAGAGAGAGAAAAGAGAAAGAGGCCATGGAACAGAGACTAAAATGACAATGTGAGAGGCAGGAAAATAGACAGAATGATAGAGAGAGAGAGAGAGAGAGAGAGAGAGAGAGAGATGTGACATCCACCTCAGAAAATTCTTTCTTTCTCTGTGTTTTTGACAGGCATATTTTTTAGTAGCCTTTTTAAAGCCTCAAACAAAGGGAGCTGTTTTAGAATGGCTGGAGGCACTGTTAGGACCCAAGACTCCAGAGACCCGCTGTCTCTTTACAGTGTGACTCCGACAGACAGAGGGGGGCCTCAAGACGGCGTTCGGGGAATTTCCTCCATACGGAGGATTTTTCTCCGCAAAACAGGTTCACGGCACAGCCAAACTCAAGACTTCAGTGAGTGTACAAGTAAAACATGGTAAGAGGAAAAAAGACACAATAAACAATCAGCACACACAATAAATATTGTTGGCAGGGACCTGTTTAAAATCCTGCAAGCTGCTCAATGTACAGACTTACAGATAGGGTCAGCTGACCATAACTTCAGTATCTTTGACTCCATAACTTAACAGACATTGTCTTTTGTCCCAGGGAAAAAAAAATCTTCTGAATTATCTAAATATTGTAGCTTTTGAATCATGAAATGGCTTAAATGATTCAGCACTTGAATATAAAAAACATTCTCCCAAAAGCTTTCTGGGAAGCTGAGGCCTGTGTCACAATGGTTTAACAGGTGATCAAGCTGTGCTAGTAACTGCATGATTACTCCTTAGAACATCACTGTCATCTCGGCCTGTGCTTAGATTCAGTGAACATGCAGAAGAACAGAGACCACAGTGATACAGAATTTACAGTCAATAAAATCCTACCTTTGTAATGTGGAAAACTTGTCCTAGTGTTTTACATCCTGTTAACTCAGTCCCAGACTGTACTGTCTCTCTGTTAGTGCTGTCCCAGAATGCATCTCACTCATCCCTCCGGTATACTCTGGATGAGTATTGATTCAGGAGAGAAAGATTCTCCACGTAAATCATTAGGTCTGGCACAAGTCTGCACAAAAATGGTAATTCGGTGGGCAGAGCTGTTTGGAATGTAAAATCAGGAGCCGTTCTTACTTAATCATTTCTGAGAGAGGGAGAGAGAAAATGAGAGGGAAGGAGGCAGAGAAGGAGCTGACAGGGACAAGACGGGGATAAAAAAAAAGAGAGAAAAAGTCAGCCACGGAAAAAGACATTGGCAGGAAACGATTTCCAGAGCTTTGGATTAGTCAAACCATTGCAGACTGTCCATTACAGTGTATCCCGGACACAAAAAGCATGGATGTGAAAAGACAGACAGAGAAACAGAGGGGCAGGTTTATGTAGAGCAGGGTCCAGGGAAAGAACTGGTGGGCCAGGGGAATGAATGAGAATTAGAACATGAGCTATGAACAGAGAGGGGTCAAGAGGTCAAGTCTGCCAGCGTTAGGCAGGGTCAGCAGCAGGCTTGCATGAGGGGATCTTGGCTGCACTTGCGTGTGGAAAATATCCCCGGCACAGGGTAGCAGCTGCGTCAGTGACGCTGGGGAGGAGAGCACCGGCATGTCACGTCTGCGTTTCAGCACCTCGGACAGCCGCCGGTTTCGCAGAAATCCCCCAGAGCTGAGGCCGTTACATTATGCCCGTTCACAGCCGCTGCAACTGTGCGCGGCTCACGCAGGGGACAGAGATGACAGGTGCTAACAGAACACCCTAACAGCTAGTCACAGGACGCCATGTAAAAAAAAAAGATAAGCCACGCTGATCGGATCGAGTCCTGACATGTCACAGTCCGAGACGGCTGGCGTCACGGCGCAGGGCCCGGGTCCCGAAAAACCAGCGCCGAAGCGCTGCGCATTCACTCTCTACCTTCACCACCGGTTTAATTCCTTTCTTTCTTTCTTTTACAGTCCCCTTTGCTGTCTCTTTATCTTTCAAAGACGTATTTTAAGCAGCATTCAAAAAAAAAGGGGGAGACGAACACAGACAAACTCACAAAGCTGATTTCATTCAAGCCGACAGTTAGTACTTAAGGTTAATAATGGGAGATAACAAAGCACTGTCTCTCAGGTGCAGTTGGGGTCTCTAATCTCCTAGACTAGATATTACAGCCAGGCAGATGAGGGCCTCCTCTAGAGGTTGTCAGGGATTAATTAGGTAGCAGTTAGTATGCGCATCACCTCCCAAAAAAAAACAGAGTTCTTTAGTATGGAATTTTTTACCCCCTAATAAGCACTTATGTTTGAGCGCTGAGAGATTATCTTTTTCATCCAAGGTGCTGATGTTTTTATCCCAGTCTATTTTTTACTGTAAAGATTAATGACTTAATGGCTCGTCTTTCATCTGGATTCAGCCGATCCTCTGCCAGGCTGGGTGGGTGGGTGCCGGTGCTGGGGCTGCACCACGCAGCGGAGCACCTCCCCACCTTCCCAGAATGCAATGGGATTTTTTTTTTTTTTTACACTTCACCTCCTGATCCCAGTTTTCAGTGACAATGGCAACAGCGGTGGCACCTCCATCCTTTACAATTGCAAAAGCACAACCGAGTGGACAAAGCACTTATCAGGCTCTGCTGTGTTTCGTTCTTGAGACTGCTGAAAGGAGCGGGTAGGGGCTGTGAGGTGCAGTGGGGGAGGGAGAGGTGGGGGGGGACTGAAGTGAGAGATATCATCCATCACAGCAGGCAGTGTGTCAGTGCTACTCTTTCTCACCACTATCTTGACAAGAGAAGCTCCAGAAAAAAATGGCCTTGGTGTAAGGCTGTTGACGGTGCGTCACTGGCCAGCATGGGCATGCAGCTGTCGCGACGCTGGTGGTAGACTGCCGGGAGCCGAGGTCTCTCCTCTCGCCTCGTGTTTCGCGCCCCGGGGGTAGCGTGTTTGGATGTGTGCAGAAAAAGCGAACTGCTTCGCGAATTTGTCTGTGGAGAATAGCTGCGTGACAGCTGTGTGACTTCCTGCAGAAGGCACAGAGGTTGCTCATACATGCACATTCTCCCAAATGAGTTCAGCAGCAATGCGGGTAAAGGTTAAAGGGTAAAGGTTATTTATGACACAGCCTCTGTCTCTGCATTGTTGATTGTAGGGTTCCAAGCACGATGGTTATGAATATTCAGTCTGTACATATGCTGTTACATTTCTATGACTAGTTTTCCATGATATCAATCTGTTGAGAATGTCTCTACCTGTTGATCAACAGCCAACCATTGCAGGTTACTGTAACTTTTTTTACGGCATGATTACCCTGACACCTTAAGGTTGTGAGTTCAGACACAATGGACAATCATATCTCTGGCATTCAGCATTTCATATAAGGATTGGCTTAAAGGCCTGAAAACTGAATGTACTTATTTGTTAAGCTGCTTCCTGTCACATAAATTTGGACATGCTCTAAGCATTTTGTGCTGTCTTTAAAATTCACTTTTCCTTGAATTCATTTTGCATTTTGAGGTTTGTAGCAGCGAATAGATAACATTCCTTGAATAGACACATTAATAAAATGTAAAGCCAGAGCCTGTAATAACAAAGAACAGTGGAAAAAATGTGCTAAACTAGCCCATGATTATTAGCTGTGTCACGGCCGTGGTAGTGTGGGGACAGTGGGCTTGGCAGGAGTGCTGACCCATATGATTTCCCTGTCGAAACAGAGAACCTCTGAGACCTTATGCTTTACTCTATTAGCAGAGAGGCTGTCATTTTTAAAGGCTCTCGCTATGTTAGGCTTTGAGTGTTGCTTTCGGGGGAAAAAAAGAGCCTTGTTCTGCCCTTATGGCTTTCAACATAAAAAAGTTTGACATTATTTAGTTTCCAATGCCGCCCACCCCCCCCCCCCCCCCCCCCCCCCCCCCCAAACCCAAATGGAAAGAGTGGAAATAAAAGCAAGGGGAGAAGAGGGAGGAATGAAGGGTGAGCAGAGGGAGAGAGGGCAGGCTGGATAATGGGTACGTCACTCTGCCCGTGCACCTCTCCTTTCACGCGGAACGCTGGTGTGTCACGCGGCTCGGTATCGCAGTGGCGCGGTGTTCTGCATGCAGGAGGCAGCCCTCCCCGGGAGCGCTGGGCAGCAGGCTGTCTCGTCTCCCGGAGTCTGGAGGTGGGTTTCAATGCACCCTGTCTGTGTTACACGCGTGAACACTCATGCAGGCACACACACACACACACACACACATGCGCACGCACACATATATATACATGCACAGGCACAGCACTTACACACATGCACACACACACACACACACACACACACATGTACCTACACACACACACACACACACATGCACATGCACAGCACTTACACACATGCACACACACACATACACATACATACACACAAACACACACACACACATATACACATCCACATGCACATACATATTCACGTGCACACACACATACACACACACCCACAGACATGCACAGAGGCATACACACACACCCACCCACACACACACACACACACACACACACATGTGCCTACACACCCACCCACACACACACACACGCACACACACACACACACACACACACATACATACATATAGAAAAAGTTCCTGCTGCAACATTTTCCGTGGATGCAGATGGAGAGGGAGTAAGAAAGAAAGACAGAAAATGAGAGGGAGGCAGAGAAAAGGATTGGGAGAGAGAGAAGGAATGACAGAAAGAAAGAACGAGAATGAGACCATTTTGTATGCCACAGATCAAGCCCGAGGTTTGCGTAGCCACCTAAAAAGATAGATGAGGCATTCAGAGATTTATATTTTTGCCAGCACTTATAACCAGCGCTCGCAACCTGATTTATGGCTTGCCGTCTCTATGGGCTATGCAGTAATCAGACATTAATTGGTGTATATTTTTGCACCATTAGTAGGCGGTAAAGCCACGCTTGGCGCAATAAATGTGGAGTGCTGGGGCGAGATAAATGGCTGGTGCGGGAAGAACAAATCACTGCGCTGACATGGACCTTCTGGTAAATAAACAGACTATGGCCGCGTCTCTGAGGGAGCCTCGTCTGAACCCCAACGGTAACCCAACCACAGGGGGACTGCACCATCGACTGAGTTGATATATGAGTGACCCATATTTTTTCAAAGTATGTAACAGTGATCAGGACTCGCCCCGCCTCTGTCTCGTGTTCTGTCCAATGGCGTCCGTTTTAGAATTCGTAGCAGATTCTGTTTACGTTTCGATGTGTACTGCAGTGTGTAAGGTGTTGGCTATTTTCATCTGAATGAACTACATACAGTAAAAGTGGCACAGATACATCTGTGGTACATCAGAGGATTGTGTTTTTTTTGACCCTCACTGGTGTGTGGTTTCATAGAAATGAAGCCATGAGGGTTTCAGCTGCACAGAGAGATGGTTGAACTGGTTGTGCTGGCTGTATTTGGAGTTGAGTTTTTGAACAGTTGAGTGCTGCTTCTGATTAGCGTATTGGACAGATTACAATTAAGCTCATTAGAACGTTACACTGCTCTTGGTGGATTTCCAGTATTAATGCTCCACAGTGATGTGTGAACAAAGAAGAACATGTCAGTCAGATCAGCTCTGAGACAATGCATCTCTTTAGACCCTTGCAAATCAGAAAACCAATTATGCCATTAAAGCCCACAAGCACACACACACACACAGGCGCACACACACACACACACACACACACCCAGACACACAAACGCAGGCACATGCATATGCACACATACACACGAGGATAAACACACACATATTGACTCGCTCATATACACACACATACAACCTAGCTGAAGTATTGTTTCTGTTCTGAATTCGTGCAGGGAAAAATATCTGACATCCTTATGCCACAATTTTATACGCCTTCAGCAAATTTCAATGTAGTAGCTTAGCGTCAGAAGGTCATGATAATGATGTGAAGTTTATTTCAGTCATCAGAATATTCATTGACATTTACAGTGAGGTGGTCAGCAAAATGTGACCTACTGCATCTAAAAACACAGTTTATCAATAGAACAGATAACATTTTATCTATGATTCAAAGGTCAAGACATCTTTCTTACATAGGAGGTATTGCTTATAGCATATCTTAACATGCAAAAGAAAAAAAATTCTCAATATCTCAACTCCACACAGCATTCACCTCCATCCTGAAATTGTATGCATGCGTGTGTGTGTGTGTGTGTGTGTGTGTGTGTGTGTGTGTGGCACACATTCTCTTGTGTATGTCTTGTGTGTGTGTCTGTCTGCGTACTGTATTGCATCAAAATCCCCAGCGCAGTATGTGACTGCTGTCTCTTTCAGACACCTGAAGTGAGTTTAAGTGCTTTTTACAAAATAAAAACCTATTGTGCAATCAAAAAATACAATGTTTGGCATCTGTCCCCGATACTTTCCTTCCATGCTGAGCACTAAAGGGGTTTTCTGGAGACAATCAGCCCGTCCTGCAGAGACAACAGTCAGGCGGCAGACAATGCTTTTCCACCGTTACCCATGGTCTGCCGGTGATTTCAGAGATGTCGTCAAAGTTTACTCCCTTTCCCCTCCAACAAACAAAAACACATCACGCACCTTCCCGAGATAAGACCATCAGACTCATTTTTATAAGGGGACAGCTTCATCTGGGCCCATTCCCTCTGTGGCGCGAAGCGGGGACGCTGCTGCATACTGCCAAGTCACCGCCGCCGGCTCCGCGGCGACGCCTTATCTCGACTGCCGGCCGCGAAAGTCTCGGGAGTCCCACGGCTGACACTATCTGGGGCTCCGTGCATCTCCCAATCCAGTGCAATCTGATGACACTGTCACCGGAGAGAGCAGTCATCGTCACCTGGCACCTGGGCCTGGAGGCACACGCTGTGCTTGTCTGTTCGCTTCGGTGGCTCCCTTGCGCCCCAGACGCCACGGGAGGAAAGGGGGGGGGGGGGGGGGGCATGTCAGCCTGTAGGGATTGGACTGGTGAGGAAATGAGGTCATCAAGAATAGCCTGCCCCCCTTGTCAGATTTCAGATACCATTATGCCTCATAATGTGCGAGCGAGGCCTCGCCAGCCAGCGGTGTCTCGTCTGAGCCAATCAGAGCGTCTGTGATTGACAACCTCAGGCCAATCCACTTAGCAAGTGTCCACAAGGCTCCAGCTCAGCCAGGGCAGGCTATGCCGTCACCTGGTGATTTAGGACACAGAATTGACCCACTATTGACCAGTTTATTATGAGTATGGCAACACAGGATAACTCCCCGCTGACGGTCCTCTCGCCAATAATTACATGAATGTTGACTGAATCTAGAGCTACGCCCATCCATTTAAACCGTGTGTTATTAATCATCTCCTTGATTAGAGTCTTTCCTCCCATGGAAGAATTTTCAACAAAAGAAAGAGAGGGAGAGAAAGAGAGATAGACAAAGATGGAGAGACAGATAGACAGATTTAGAGAGAAAAACCTATTGACAAACCAGATTCCTCTCAGATAACAGCTACACAGACCCCCGCCCCCGCCACTCCTCTTGTCAGTTACAAATACTCCTGAGGTGCTATCACTGGGGCCTTGCAATACTACTGTGTCTCAGAGAAAGATGCCATTGAAATTTCCAGCCAGAGATGGGTACCTGTACTTTGTACACCTAAGCACTGCCAGGGAAAGTACAACAATCCCACAGTTTAGTGTAAGTCAATAAGAAGATAGTCAAGCAGAGAACGGGTTAGATGCCTGGCTAATTTTAACATAGTTTCATGGTGTGTATGTGTTTTGCAGCAGAAATTTTGTTGTACAGATGAGAGGCCATAACCGGTATGACACTGCGACCCTGGAGGGAGAAAGTACTTTAGTAACTGAAGAGGAAATACAGTATATTCATTCACATTGTATTTATTACAACACGTCACACATCCTTTCTTCTCTTTTAAATCTTACATATTTATTTGTGCATTTACTTATTTTCTGTCTTTTTTATTATTATTTATTATTTCTATTAAGTCATGGATCATATTATCATTGTTGTTTTTAAAATTATTTAATTTAATAAACTATATTGTTTCTCTTTTCTAATATCCTCTAGTTCCAAGCTCCGTTCTCCATGTCTCTTTCTGAATGTTTTCTGTTTTTATTTTATTTAACCTTGTGTAAATGTAATGTAAAAACATAATTTTTTTCTTTTTTTTAAATATTAAAGATTGTTTGTATAGCACCAGTATGTTGCTGTAAAATGCTTCCAGATTTCTCTAAGAAGTCCCTCTACAAATTGGACTTTTTGGTCCTTAGTCATCAACTGAATTCCAGTTGTCATAATTGGCCTACCTCTTTCTCTCCAGTACACTACTGGTCGCATGCTGGTTGCTCGCTCAAAACATTAGGCATGGGTAGCTTGTCCAATACAATGGTTGGCAAACTGCAGCACTTAGCCAACACTTGAATTTTCTTGACCTTATACCATGAAAAATTGGTATCACTTAAACATCAGATGAAGGATGAGGGAAGGAATGAATGACATTCAGGACCTCTGGTCACACTGACCTGAGGGTGTATCACTCGATTAATATGATACCATGTTTGCACAGCTAATGATTACTCTTCAGCGCCACATCGACTGTGGTCTTCCACAGTCACATCACTCTTCAACCAGGAATCAATACTCTGGGGGGTTGTGATTCATTAAAAACAAATTTGCCCAATACAAATTTGCCTAACGCGCAATTTATCATAATACAGCGCAAAAGGTTATGTTGCCAAAAATGATACGCGATCATTAAATTTTACTTAGTCCGGATTAAAAATCTATGCGCACTGTCAAAAAACTCAGGAAAGCATCTCTGTGCATACCGCAAAGTAAAGGCGATATCGACCCATTGCTTATATAACCATTTTTCATTGATGACTCAGTAGATGAGGATAATGTACAGCCATTGATGTGCGTATACACAGTTTCGGCGGCCTGTTAGGTGAAATTATCCCGTTATGCATCTTTATTGTGCAACCTGTGCTATGATGACAAATTGTTCCATCACTTAGGGCCGAAGAGCCAAGGCATAATTACCGAGCCCCTAGCAACAGGGACATCACGTGGCTCAGGGATTGAAGACTGACAACCCCTTCTCACAAATGGCATGATTACGATGTCAACTTTTCCTTGTGGCTGAAACCGAATCGACAGTGTCGTGACTGGAGCCGTGGGTCAAAGGTCACACGGCAGCTTCCTCTTCATTGTTGGCTCTGTGGGAACAACATCAAGGCACGAGAAACTGGGAGCGTGTGTTAGTGTGTGTCCCTCTGGGGCTTCCTCTCCAACAGATAAAATCTATTTTTCACCACTGGCTGAGATGTGGACAGAGGAGTTCATCCGCTTCCTAAGGCAAGAGATCTGCTCAAGGCAAAACACACGGGTCTGCAAACCATTCACATGCAGTCTAAAGCAAATGCAGGGGAATTAGATGGAGGAAAACAAAACATGACCTCTGACAAGTCTTCAGTCAAACCACAATTCAGTTTGTCCTTAAATATCAGCAAGGTTTTTCACCTCTTGCCAAACAATATGAATTTGGCAGGTGCTGAAAACAATAAAAAAGCTAAAAGACAAAGGAAAAATTAACATTTGGTCAAAGTGAAAGGCAAAGTTCATGATGATTTGATAAATCAGGACTCAGTGACGACACCATAGACTCATCTTGTCAATAAGGCAACCACATCTAAGAACTTGGGCCATCACATACATGGGCAAGATCCCTTTTAGTCAAGACTGCTTCTTTGGAACAGATCTGTCTGTCTGCAGCCACACGTCTCTCCTGGAGTGAACTGAGGGCCTCTGTTAATGTTTGAAACTTTAATATCGTTTACTGTCACCTAAAAGGAACTGCTTTCTGTTAGGAGACCTTAAAAACAATAGAGAAAATGGCTGTCAGGAGAGAAGATGCTCTCTGATGGCCAGAGCCTGTCTTTCACGCCCTCGGTTAGCCCCGTTGCCATAGTGCGACGTGTTGATGGAACTAATAAGCAGGCTGTGAAAGGCACAGCACTAAATGTCAAGTGTGATGCGACAGATACAATGGAGAAAGGCTTGGAACTTTAACACTCCCTTATAGATTAGAAATGTCAACGGGCTGTTCCTTTTTTTAGTACTCAGATGAGAAAAACGCCAAAACAATAAGAATTAAGTGATAAGATAAGACACGCCCACAGAACCACAGTGAGACACAGGCATCAGACATAAAAACCCAATATTCAAATGAATGAATGAATTAATGAATAAGTAAGTAAGAAAGTAAATAAATAAATAAATAAATAAATAAATCACCACTCTTTGCAGAATTTGAAAATGACACAAAATTGCAGACAGGTCAGGATGTCATCTTTGAACAAGTGCGAAAGCAATTCCTGCACTCTTCCATCAAAGCACAACCACTGTGCCTCTGGAGCTTGCAAAGCCAAGGCAAGATAACATGGCAGTAAAACTGCAGCTTTAATGAAGGAAAAAAAAAAAAAAACATCCACAAACAGAAAGCGACAGCTACAAAAACAGGAAAAAAGGCAGTGTTCAGAATGAGTTATTAATAAAGGCCTCTTCAAAAAATGCAGGGTTATGTAAAATAGGATACAAAGAATCATTCCTTCCAAATGAGCCTGTCATCATTATCAGATTAGCCCAAAGGCAACGTGAGATTAATATGTTAATATGCCATATTATAAAGCATGATAACGTCAGTACAAGTTACAGATAATTGTTTTATGTTTGTGTGCTACCTCCACGGCAGTGGTAAAGTAGAGTGAAATCTTATCTTTAAACATGTTTCTCTACTATCTGAGGTCCTGAAGTTGTCATTTTTTGTCGTGAGGGATACGTTTGTTTCCTTACTCTACCGCGACTATGTTTGGTAGGCAGTATGCATCATTATGTAGTAAAATCTGCAACAGAAATAAAACACAAAGGAGCATACCTTGATAAAAAAAAAAAAAAAAACATGATTTATTAGTGCATGGTGCATGGCTTCTAGGCACTGGTATTGGTTTCCTAGAAAAGCTCATCGTTCATCAGCTCATCATTCCAGAACAAAAAGGGAAAACACAAAAACATTGTTCTGGGACTCAAAATACATTTTCAATTAAATGTCAACATACTTGGTCCATATTACAAAACATTTCAGTTATTTCCTGTTTCCCAGTTGTAATTATGTGAATACATGTGATGATACATTGTGCAGTATCTTATTTTTAAATGCATTCTAAAATAAATATAAAATGACATGCCGTGCATGACAGTATCAATGAAAAAAACATTTGCATATGCCATATTTGGACAGATGCAATTATTTGTGAACAATACAATTTTGATATCAGCAATATTATTAGGGTTAATAGGGTTTTCAAAAACATTTAAGCAAAAAACACACACAAATAAATAAATAAATATATGAGCAGTGCATGCTAAGGTCATGCTAAGATATGTTTCTGGATTCCTGTCAGTGGAATGGTTCCATTAAATTGAGTCTTTTGATGGGAAGAAACACTTAGTGTGACTTTTTTGTCACAGAGTTAGTGGATGTAACATACATCTGTACAATGGCCTGGCACAGACCCTTGGTATTTCACTTCTCTTTCAGCAGTCTCATTAAGCAAGTATTTTTATATTTGGATTTATTTATGATAATATGCCACTTATGCACACGCTAAATGGTAGTATCCTTGAACAGTCAATGCTCTAGAGGCCAAGCTTATAAGAAATGCTCAACACACTCACTGACATTCATAACAGCATAAATACATGGAGAATAAAGACATGCATTTGTTAGAGGCCTACAGACTCTATATAATGGAATTACAGAATTTCCATGCTGCTTGAGTTACCAAAGTTATTACACCGAGTTAGTTATTAAATAGAGGTTAACAACAATATCAAATCTGCTGCTACCCACTCACCTCGTTTTGTACTTACTTGCATGGTTTTTACATGGCTGGCAATTATGACTTTCCTCATTGAGTATGGCTGTTTGTAGGAGTAGGAACAGTGTGTGACTGATCAGAGCCAGGCTCTAGTTGCTCTTCTATGGTCAGGATGTGGACACTCCACTTCAGTTAACACAAAAAGCTTTAGTTTCGCACATGACTATGACCTTCCTGAAACCGTCCACAAACCACCATTTTGAGACCAAAGTCGAACATGATGAGGCATGTTTAAAGACTTTTTTCTGACGCAGGTCTTAGCATTGATTTTAAAATATCACCAGATGGCATTAAAATCAGCACTGAAACCTAAAATTTCAAGCAAATTTTGTTGTATTCTATGCATATTTTTAACACAAGTCTCAGTACAATAAAAAGAACATGTTAGAAATTGTAAGGAAGGATTTTTTTCTGTGACTTTCATGAGTTTGGCTATCGGTGAAATGATATCTGGTAGCTTCATCAGGTCCAAAACTGTAGTGAATGACCAGTGATACATCTACTTTTTTCAATGCCATGTCACAAAATCAGAGAACACTGATTTCATCATTGCAAAACATTCAGCATTCAATGTGTTTTTGGATAATTTGACAAGCAATCACTACAGCACTGCTCTGCAGCTGTGAACCCTTAAATAAATAACGATGCTCTGACTCAGAAACACTTGTCAGAGACAGGCTCTGGTAAAGACACCAGATTTATGTCATTTATTTTCTCAAAATAAAAGCTAATAAAACAGCTTCAACTGGACATCGTAAAACAAATGACCAGTTCATATACTGTCCAAAAACAGTAATTCAACAAGATCAAAAGAGTGTAGGGGAAAAATGCCTACAGCTCCCAATGTCAGCTTGATGTAGCAGGGAAAAGTGCCTCAGTGACATCATAATTATATCAATAATGCCGAGAGTACACAAGGGTATCTGATGGCCACTGCAGGCATGCTACCCAAGAGCCAGCAGCTAGAGGGCAGGTGTTGTGTCCAAACAGCGGTGGGATAGTAGGAAGGTGAAGGGGGGGGGGTGCAGTTGGGGTGGTGAATCCGTAGGAAAAAAAAGTCCATTAGATAAATTAAATTCACGAGCAGGGTTTTTACAATTCTCAAACCCACATCAGTAATAATAACAATAAAACACTGCTGTCAGCAGTCTACAAAGGCTGACGTGGGGAGCAATATTGCTGTTTCTGTCCTGGGCATCTTTACAAAAACACTGGATTCTTCCGTGAAAATCGATTGGTAGTGTTTTTTTTTTAAAAAAAAAAAAAAAGAAACAAAGAAAAAATTGAATTAAAAATGAAACACAAAGGGAGGAGGGAGGGAGTGAGGAGAGCAGGAAGAGGGAAGTCACTCGGCTTTGCGGGAGGCGCTCCGTTTCGCGTGAAAAGCGGTAAGATTTACAGCTCAACGCCTCGCCTAAAAGCAGATACACAGATGACTTTGTCATCTGCCACAACGTATTAATATACCCGTCTTGCTTTCCGTTCTCTTCCCCCCTTTGGGTCAGGAAGAGCTACTTACAGCAGCGTTTGCAGTTTTTAACCTCAGGACATACTGAGGCACAGCCGTGACAAGCCCAGAAAATCCGCGAGGCGATTTAGACACCATTGTACAAAATAAGTGAGGGATGTCAGAGCACTCTACATCTATATGAGTTCATGCCACTTTTGAGTTTGTTGAACAGCACAGTCAGCACTCTTGACGATCATCTCTGTTTGTAAGCTTTGTTGGTATTTGCTCCTTATCAGCAGTTCTCAGAGACAAGCCCACATAACAGATTCTAGATTTTTACCTTTCAGTATCAAGAACACGTAGAGGCCAAAACTGAAAATATGGTAATTATATAAATAAGCATGAATCACTGAAATTATTCCTCAAGTACAGTGTGAAGTGTGTCCTCTAGAATGGTTAGGAAGTAGTTCCAATATAAACAGTATGACATCTAGGCCTTGTCGAGGGTTGGTTTCACCTGTCCATTTCTTTCCCTAGGACTTGCTCTCACTACCTTCTGAACACATGATGTAAACCCACTCAAAAATTAAGGTAAAATATCACCCAACTCTAGGGACAAAATGCAAAGGTATATGCACACTATGTGTATGAATACATACGTCAATTCTGGCCGTCAAAGTCCAGAGACCAGAGGTGATCAGAACAGTTGGTTCATCATAATGCAAGGGTGAATTTACACAATGTTCTAAGAACAATTACATGAAATATAAATGGGTTTGTGTGTTCATGCACTTTTCCAAAATGGTCAGTAAATCCAGCCTGTGGAGGTTTAAGCAATTAGGCTGCTCTGTAGCATTCATTTTCTGTCAAACCTTTATTTATTAAGCACACACGAGTACATATAGTTTTACACAACTCTATGTACATGAGTAGAACATGGGTAACGCGTTGCTGTTTTACATGGACTCTCGTGCTCAACATATCTGACATTTGCTAACTTCAACAGTCTTCATGGCAGGGTAATTTACTAATATCACTGCCTCAGTCGAAAATCAGTCAAAATACGTGACACAACTCTTGCTTTCATGAATTACTATCCACTCCTGGCAACATTGCCTACATTAAATGATTGGATTTGAAGAATGTGAATAGCTAAGGAACTCAAGATATATAATTATAATAATTTTAACACCAAATAAACACCCACCAGGAACTCCACCTTCGAAAATCTCTCCATGTTCTCAGCCAAGTAAAACTTCAGCCCATTGCTGCCTCCATGTTCATCTTCCACAGCGTCCACATCATATAAGTGCAGGTCAAAAGCAACCTTGTGTGTCCAACAAAAAACTCATCTTGAGCATCGATCGTAGAAATCTAGATATAATTTCGGGCATACTCATCATGGTATCAGATCAAATTAGTTGAATAAATAACTAGACACAAGCTGCTTTAGATGAGGAAAAATGTACATTTATTACTTACAATCAGCTCAAATTTTAACCACCCCAGAGTGATGTCTGAGGAGAACAGATGGTACGAGCAAAGACGCTGACACAACCCAGGGAATATACAGATCAAATCAAACAGAAAGGCAGTCTCGCACCTAACCCACCACGACCGTGTCGTCATCGGGGAACTCGTAATAGGGCACCTCCAGGTTGAGGGGAGCAGGGCCTTTCCTGATTCTCCCCGAGGCGTCATAGTGGGAGCCATGGCAGGGGCAGTAGTAGCCACCGTAGTCGCCGGCGTTGGCGATGGGCACGCAGCCCAGGTGGGTGCACACGCCAATCACGATGACCCACTCGGGGTTGAGCACCCTATCCTTGTCGTGCTGGGGGTCCCGCAGCTCGCCGAGGTTGACCGCCGCCTCCGCCTCAATCTCCTTGGCCGTCCGGTGCCGGACGAAGAGCGGCTTGCCTCTCCACTTGAAGGTCATGTTCTTGCCCTCTGGGATGTCGCCGAGCTTGATCTCGATTTTGGACAGGGCCAGGACGTCGGCCGAGGCACTCATGGACGAGATGAACTGCGACACCACCGCCTTGGCGGTGTACACGCCCACCACGGCCGTCGCCCCGGTGACCAGGTAGGAGAAGGTCCTCCTGGCCTCGCTGCTTTCTTGGGAGGACTTCTTGGAGTCCAGCACCTCAGGTCGTCGGTAGTCTGAGAAGTCTGGGATCTTGATGTCAGTGTGGGCGAAACGGATTCCAGAACGGGCTACAAATACAAAAACCTGCCGTCAAACATGTCATCATGACTTTACAAAACCTTACCAACTTGTTTACCACATTCCAAGCACAAGGCTGATTATTACAAAACAGCCAACGAAAAGGTCATTTGAGGACACCCATAAAAATGGCAGTTTTAGTACAGCAGCTTAAATGTTTTTGAAAATAGTTACCCATCGATGAATTCACAACGACTGTTAAAGCTGTCATTAACTATTGCTTTTGTCACTCTCCCTCCCCAACCCGCGAACACTTACAGATACGTTCACCTTGAGAACCAGAAATAAACACCTGATAAAATACAATGTCTTTAGCATATTATTGGTAAACTATTTCAATTTCAATCCATGACAACACATGCTCTATACAACACGCTGAGCTGAGCACCAAATACCTTTATTTGCATTGCTAATTAACATCAACTTGCTGGCTAACATACATACATAGCTCTATCCGTTTCCTCTTAGCAGAGCATTGCTAGCATGCTAGCTAGCGAGCCAGCCACCTAGCTGTTTAAACCGGTCAGCGAAGGTCTTGAGTTTAACCTCTGAGTACTTACTGTTACAGACAGCTAGCCCTACCTTGCTCTGTGAAATTATTATTACACAACAAGCGAATTAGAGCCTATAGCCTAGCTCGTTGGCTTGACGTTCAAACGTATGCTATCGGTGTAAGTTGTGTAGGCCGCGCTTAGCATGTCAGTAACAAGCTAAGTGGCTAACAAAGTAATTTTCTGCATGTATTTTTTTACAACAAGCTAGCTAGGTGGCTAATTATCAGCTCAGCGTGTGTTCCAAATACGAGACTGACCGTAACTCTGAAACCTCCAAAAATTAAAAAGACGTGTCCTTGAATGACGTCTTGTCACATTAGGCCAGAGACTACATCCACGACACTCGGGTACAACCAAACACCGGAAAAAAACTCACCGCTGATGCTAACTGAGATAGCAGGTCCCGTCTTCGGGCTCTGACCGTCTAAAGACTCGCGGCATAGGAAAGGTTTCTTTAGGTCAAACAGTACTTTTTCCCCCTTGATGACGACTCCAGGGACAATGGCTTTAAGGGGTCCGGCCACGGCAAAGTTGGTAGCCTGCAAGTAGGGGGAAAAAACCCCGGAGCGCGCAGCTAGCGACATCATCGTTGCGGGTAAAGAGGTTCTTTCAGTCCGGTCACTGCGACCTTCCCGGCGTGTGAAAGCGGAAGCAACGTATTCTACGCGTGACGTCAGAGAAGACGTGGGTTCAAGACCAGAGACGGTTATGTCATTCTGTACTTCGGTTCAGCAATCGAAGGGCTTGTATAACCGATCGCTAACAAGAACAGAGGCGATATTCTCCAAAACAAAGAAACAAACAAAAAATCTTTCACAATGCTTTGCTATTGAAATTGCGAAAAAAAGACATCTCCCAATGTTTCTGAAATGACCATCAAACCCACTATACACATTATCCCACATTGTCTAGTTTATCAGGCATAAACTGTATATGTGGGTGAACTCTTTTTCATGACTCTGACAGGGTTGCCATGACACGTAGGACCCAAGCATTTTGTTTCCTTAGGTCATAAAAGCCTCTCTGATATTGCCACCGAAACCACTTCTGACCTAAGACTTACAGTATGTTCATTACTCTCACATTTGTTTCAAAGATCAGGAACTGCTTTGTCTGCTTTTGAAATGTGTCTCAATTTTTTTATTTTAACCTTGGTCCCATTATGAATATGACCGCTGCTTAATATGGTTTTACATAAGGCTGTTAGCATCCACTAATTCATCTTGTAATTGGCTTGTTCTTGAGGTAGGCCCTTGACCATGGACATTTTAGCTCTTAGCTCCATGCATCAAAACTACACTCATCAAAGTTGATAAGGAACACCAAGGAATCTACACAAGTGATATAAACAACAATAAAAATTACATAAAAATTAACATTGGAAATTGTATTCACAAACCACAAGAAATATTTCCAGTGAATAAATAACCACACATTACACGATGATATACATATACACACACACACACACACATATATATATATGTGTGTGTGTGTGTGTGTGTGTGTGTGTGTGTACAGAACTTCCGAACTTTAAAATGTGAGTACATGCACAAATGTAATAAGCATGTGGACACATTTTAAAGTACTGTTCATGAACTGTGGGAGTTTAGCCACGTTGTCACCTGCCAATGCACCAGTAAGGCTCTTCAGCTCAGTAATAAGCTATAACCTGTAACCCCTGCTGTGAATTTCTACCTCAGGCCCAAGTATAAGAAATCTATTAGCAGAAACTGTGTCACATAGCATTCACCTTTAGTCATAAAGGTGTAAAAATCAGTGTGCCAGTTAGATAAACATATTAATAAATAAATATGAATGGGATTTTTTCAAAAAGTAATTAGATTTGCATGGTTTATCCCGCAATCAGATTCAGAAAAAATAACACTCCAGTCCTTACCCATGTTAGTTACGGATAAGAGTGTGAGGCTTCATGAATCCTATCACAGGCAGAACAAACCTGTACTTTCAATTACAGTCTTGAACATGTTAAAGGCTGCTCTGCAAAGAAAAAAAGAAAGAAAAAAAAAAACAGATTAGCTCAAATCAGCGAGTACCTGCTCATTTGAACTAATCCTTCAGGGTTTATGAAACCCCACTTTCTTGTCAGTACTGTTGCACCAATAGGCTTTTTTTTAAATAAATAACACTGGGCTTCATGTTGTATTGGTAATATGATCAATCTCAGGTTTGAATGTGCACTTAAATTTATTTTCATATCCAAAGGTCCTTTTCCTTTTTTGTGTCTGGAATGTAAGTGGATAAAATGGATGAATTGTGCATACACTGGCTAGCCCTGGAGTTTACTTTTTCTACTTGGGTTTTCAACCCCGAGCTAAAAACTTCCCTCCTGGAGAATCTCCAGCTTCATATAAGCAACCTCTAAAATGCAACAACCAGGCTTTCCATTTCATTAAATGCTATTGGAAAGGAAGTATGTTACAAAATATAATTTTGTGCCCACGCTCAGAGCACTATTTCACTATAGTCTGCAAAGTGTACCTAAATGAATGGATGGAAATTGATTCATGAGATCTGCCTTGCTTAATCCAAAAGGGAGGCCAGTCATCTCTATCCGTGTGCATTTGTGGTGCTCTGTGCAGCTGGATTTGTGTCATCAACCCCCCCTCCCCCCCCCCCCACACACACACACCCCCCTCGGCTACCTCCATATAAACCCAAGTTTGTGAGGAAAATGACACTTCAATGTGCTCCCTTAATGGAAAGCGGAGCTTAGTTTAGAGCAAATAATATGGCCTAATATCATTCCTTTTTCCAGCGCACGAACCCCTTTGTGTGCTCACAAGCAGACTCTGATCTCTGAGTGCACAGGCATAAATGGCCTCATTCATTCCATCAGTCAATAACAACAACCAAATCATCCTGCCTTTGAATCCCACAGAGGGGATGAAGCGGTGGGTCATACGCAGGGTGGTGGTGTACGACCAAACAAGCAATCACCGTGATGCAGCATTTCATATTTTTGTTTCCTGTTTCTCCCTCTTTCCCTGCCACCATTCATTTTCTCCCAGCGGTATGCTGTCCCTCCCTTTCCTCCCTCCCTCTCTCTTCTTTCACATGGAAGAGAGAGTTGCTCTGCATTTCTGAGTGGTAGGGACACGACACTCAGCAGGACACTTAATCGCTCTTTTATCAAAGTAATTAAAGTTCCTTTGAACTCATCGCAGTTGGTGCGTCCAATTAACTGTGTAGCCCAGCTCCTCTGAAACATGCAATACGCATCTTATCGGGCTTTTTAAACAATGGGATCAACAGTGGAATATTCCGGAATTTCAACAACTGTCAAGTGTTTGGGACGTAAGCCGATTATTCCCTCAAACTGGGACTTGAAGAGGGTGGCCCTGAGGCATCACTGTTTTCAAGTTGGTCACAACTGGACCTCTAGCATTTCTGGGTGATAGTAATTGCCCCATAGAATTTACAGAGTCTGTTTGACTGTCTCAGAAAGAACACTTTGGTGTAGATTTAGAATATTCAGCTGTGTAAGACAAGAAGATGATTACTTGTGTGACAGGAATAGGTCATTAATGCTACATGAGCAGGTAACACTCTCTTTGTGCATTTCCATAATTCCCTATGGACCCATAGGTCCTCACGCTAAAACCAAACAGCAAAGAGGCTACTGTGGGGACAGTGTTGTTCACTGCTCTCATTTTGTTGCTGACCGGTTCATGTGTAATGTATGTTACTTGGTAACATTTGAACATTATTTTTATACTGTCACTGCTTGTGCATCATGTGTTTTTTGGACAGGACAGTCCCCAGTGTAAATGTTGCCCTACTTCTGTTTTTGAGAAAAGGAGAATTATTTTTACCATTGGATTAGCAGATAGTGTTTTCTAAGGTGACTGATAGTACATCCATCAATGTCTACATAGTAACTATTTATACACCTGAATATTTACTGCTGTTTACTTATATTAATTTTAATCCGATAATCAAAGATACAACAGGTACAAGATCTCCTAAAAATAGAGGGGACGGAGATTTTATTTTTCAATCAGTACTCACTCCATTTTTCATTAGTTTTGCTTGATAATCTGCACCGATTTCCAGGTAATTCAATTTCAATTGTATTTCATGTGTGTGGTTTTCTATGTCACTTCGGGGAATTAAAACGATGAGAGAGAGTTCAATGCAGTAAAATCAATTTAATCATTATGAAGACACATTTTACATAAAGAGGCAAATTGCCCCATAACAGCATACAATACAAGTGGCAAACAAACTGAGAAAATCTATGCAAAGGTTTATCTGTCCATGGTCAGATACTCCATGAATCTGAATAGGTGCCAAGGCTGCACAAGTTTGCAAGGCTGAGACAAATAAGGCTTCCTCAAGGTGCAGGCAAGATTGAGGGATTTAGCTGCTCTTTGATACTTATTATTAACAGAATGAATCACTAGATTGTTAATCAAGTACGAGTTGAGAGAAATAATCATAAATAATAGTCATAAATAATCAGAAATAATTTGCCTCTTCTAGTTCATGAGTCGCCACTGATTACAAGCGCAGTTCTTTAACCACTGCTCAAAAATCTCCCAGCTTCATAACCACTACTCCACTCCATGGATGCCAGTCCGCCCGCTCTAGCCTGAGAAGTCCTGTTTCCGTTCGTTTCATTTTTCGTGGCTGCAGAAAAAAAACTTGGCCCGCCTATATGATTGGGGTGGAAACTAAGGCGTCTGGAGTGTACACGGGAGGAGCAAATAAAGCCCTCAGGAAGCTGGCCTTATCGCTCACTGATAAATGGAGCTGGAGGGACTCGGTGCTGTGAAAAGGACAGAGACAGTGATGAGAGAATAGAGCCAGAGGACATTTTTCAGCCCCAGCTCCTCCTTTCCTCTTGGAGCGACTTTGTTGTGTAATGCCCTTTATTTTCCAAGGAGCATGGACGTTAACTCAGACAGGCAAAGAGTCCAGAGAAGCCACCACTTCCTAGCTGATTGTGGCAAATAGATTGGAATATTGTGTGTTTTTTCACAGTATGGGGGACTCCTTTGCTCAGCACTTAAATAGCTTGTTGCTGTTGGAGGTCTTGCTCCGCTGTGCTTGTGTGTATGTGTGTGTGAGACTGTTTTGTATGGCGTGGTTCATTCCTGATGCGCATATTAAATGCTTCTAATGAAGTCACGCTTAATGCAATTACAGCTGAAATGACCGTTTTCGGCCAAAAACAAGGCTCATTAAAAGCTGAGGATTTGGCCCAGACCAGCGAGATGGGATGAGCGCTCCTCTCCAGCACCACAGCTCTTATCTCAAAGCTTGCGGATTGGCGGCCGTGACCATTTTCTCGCCACACATGTGCACCGGCGTGCACACACACACACACACACACACACACACACACACACACACACACACACACGCACGCACGCACACACACACACACACACACAGTGGGGCGGGGCTGTGGTGTCCTCAGCTTGTAGGGGCCTTACTGAGCCACGGTCTTCGACCCGGTTCAAAACGGATTCTCCCTTGGTACCATTGACATGTGAAACTGTCCAAAAAAAATGGGTCACTGCAGAGGAGGCATCCAATCGATGCAAAGGGAAGACAACGTGGACCTGCCCCTTGGCCCAGAACCATGGGCACAGTGACACCAAACTGAGGTGGGGAGGGGAGAGAGAGAGAGAGACTCTGTATCTATCAATGTTAAAAATAGAATATTTTGCCCCTCAAAAATAATAATAAAGAGAAAAGCAAAAAAACACAAGACAAAGCTGCATTCTGTTTCACTTTCAGTCTTGAGACATTTACACTCAGCACAAGGTTTCTTCCCTCATCAGCATCAAAGAGTGCATCATTTATGGCCCATTTATAATTCACTTCTTAAGAGCTGCTGTTCAGAGGATGACAGGATGAAAAGCTTGGTCAGTTTCCAGTCTGGAAATTATCCTTATCCTCATGCTTAATGCAGCATCACAATGATACTGTATCTCAGTAAGCCTTGTTTGACTTACATGTGGCCAGCTCTACAATGCTGAAAAAGAAACTAGTCAGCATGCACAAACATATGTATGCATATTACATATTATATATTATACACATACGTATGTATTTAAATTTCTTACAATTCCTGCCAAAAATGAAACAGGTACAGGAAAATTGCACCTTTTATCTCATCCATCCATTTGTTCATAATATCAAACACATGGCGCAACCTTGAGCAATCACCAAAAAAGTGGAGAAGCAGAACAACGCCAATAAATGCCAATAAAGCGTTTGAAATTGAATTGAATTGAAAGAGGGAGAGAGAAAGAGATAGTGTTCAGCACATCTGCAGGAGAAATTCTAGTGGGCAAAATATCTCTGTCTGGTCGGATGCTGGCAGAAGCAATCAGCTTTCTACGATTCACATTCGAAATTTCCCAGATTGTGATGGCAGCCCTCTGTTCTCAGTTAGCCTGGTCCTCACAACACACAGCGCACAGAGTCAAACCAATCTTAAGGTCTTACAGATCACGATTTGTCAGATAGTGCTATAAACCTCTGTTTTCCATGTGGCAAAGCATGCTGGGATGAATAGAAAATACTCAACTAAATTAAATTAGCTTGGCTCCAAAACATTTTATTACATGTACAAACAAGTCTTGAATGTATAAGTCTTGTACAAGTGTATATTGGGTGTTGTACTTAGTTTTAGGTGTTGTACTCAGTTTATGAACTGAGTTTTGTAAATCGTTTTCAGGAGATTTCAAAATGTGGGGTACAACAGTACAGCTTTAAGTGCTTATTCTTTGTTTAGAAACATTTATCTGTTTCTTGTTTATCTTAAATTTCACGTTGGCATTAAATACTCAATGCTATGCATTATTACCAGGCTGTTGAGGGGAGGTGTCTAGATTATTACATGATTTGGCTCATTCCTACCTCCTGTTTGGCTGCAAGGTTCAGACTGGAGCTCGAACAAGCTAAAGATGGACCAGAAAACATTTCATTCTATACTCCTGGGAGAAGAAAATGGCAAACAACAGCCTCCTTCTCCAAGAAACCAAAATGAATATCACGTTTCATCAGTAATATGTCTCACTGTCACAAACCCACTTGCACACCTTGAACCATTTTAAATACAACACCACACCACACTGGTTTACACACAACACATAAACTCACATTTATTTACCCAGTAATTTTGGTTGCTCTTTTTTTTATATCCTTTCTTGTTTTCTCTACATAGTTCCACCTCCTCCTCCTCCTCACTTTGGCTACACAAAATTAATTGGCTAAATCTAAATTAACTTACAAGTTTTTGTCTCCTTGCCACATCTACACCGCCTCCAGCACAGGAGAGCTAACACTCTATTAATTATGCATTCTTATTTCTGTGGTAATTATTAAAAGCAGATAAAACATCTGGATGATAGATTAAGCCCCTCACAGAGGCATGCTCCAGAGTAGCTCCTCTCGGTAACAGCATTGTTTTGATCTATGCCGTGACCGCGCAGAGAGCACAGAATGTGTTTATCTCTTATTGAAGTCAAAATGATAAAAAATGCAGGACGGGGCAGAGCTGGATTTAAAAAGATTATGAATGTAGATTCAACATTTACAGTGCATGTCAGCATATTTGATCTGTGGGGTACGAGCAACTTCAAGTAATCACAAAAAAAATCCCACATTTGCTGAAATCTTTCAACAGAGGAGGCGTGCGGCAGCGTACCGAGGACGGTGTTCTTGTTGTGTTAGTACAGACTGGTATCTTCTTGATCACACACACACCTTTTTTCATGCAGCCAGCACATGGCATCTCATTTCAGATAAGACCACAGACGTGCAGTATTGTTCCTTTCCAGGTTTGTATAATCATTTGATTATGTGGAAAAAAGGCGTCAATAAATCCAGCCATCAAAGCTCATTAACCCCTTTTACAGAGACAAACCCATATGAATGCCCTTCCCAGGTCCTGCATATCAGCCACTTCACATTTCTCTTCAAGACACAGGCTTTCATCTTTTGTTTTTCATTAATTCGCACCCTTTCTCCTTCCCCATAAGAGCTTTCCTGTAGACTTTCAAATGCAAAAATCCATTAATTACAGTAAATGTTTTTCTCTGAACAGATTGACAAGGACAATAGCCCCATGCAATGTACTAAGGGTTTGATAACGTGTTTTTTGTTAATCTTATTTGCATGGGATTAGCCAATGCCCTGATCGCCTCTTCAAGGACAATTTATTTCTATTGCAAGTGCAAACTTATTGTGTTTTGGCCAAACTGTCTGAAAACAAGTGTTTTGTTTGTTTGTTTGTTTTTCAGAACAAAGAAATTGATAATACTGAACTTTTTTCTGACAATTGTGAATCCATCATGGATTAAAAGACAATTCCTCACTCTGTCCCCATCTCTTTGTACCCCTTTCCTCTCTTCCCTCGTAACCTTCATATGAAACTAGGATCAATGGAGGGCCTCCCTCCACCAGAGGGAGCTGTTTTCAGCTGTTGTAGATGATTGTTTCATGAGTCAATCCCATGGTTAATGCTTACATTGATTAAAGATGTATGTAGTGTTGTAATAAAGGTAACAATGACTTTATTATGAGAACTGGAACAGCCGTTTTTACAGCATGTACATGAATTTCACCGGTTAGCCACAAGTTAAATACTAGTGACACATGCACAGCTCAGTTGGTTATAACTACACTCACATGGACATATCACTGCTAGTTACACCTTTGTAAAAAAAATCAGACCTTACTCCAACATAAGGAAGGTTAGAGGGCTTCCAGACAGGTTTCAGAGGCAAGAGCAGTTCACTTTGCCTGAGCCACTGAACCGTTAATGCCGTTAATGCCTCTGATGGAAAGCTTCCCCTCCCCTCGAACACTTGGGGTGCTAAAAGCAAGGCTCACCTGAGGGAGTAGCTTTGCGTCACTCCACCGTGGCTCTGTCCACCTCTTTGGTGGGCTCAGTGGTCCACACAAAAGTCCTGGGGGAAGTGTTCGCCCTTTCACAGAACAGCAGACAACACATGTGTGAAGGTGCAAAGAGAAGTAAGGTCAGGACTCCCACTGGTTAGAGCTGGTTTCCAAGGTGGAGAACAAGACCCCTGCATGGAAGGCTGTTTGCAGTGTCTGTGTCAGGGTGCTGGACAGGGCAGCCATGGCTGAAGACTTTGCACATGCCCACACATGTAGTATTCAGATCTCACCTCTGTTAGAACAGTGTGTGTTATGTGGGTGGAGATGGGTGTGAGGTAGACCTATGAACAAAGGGAAAAAGATAAAAAACAAATAAATTAATAGCACATATGTATTACATACATCATTGTGACATCATGGGTGATTCTTAGCCTTTAAGTTAAGTTGTGGTAGGGCATGAATAGTGTTATTGTTGTTACAGTGTTGAATAGTGTTGTTACACTCACTGGCCTGGGGGTGTTTTTAGCCTGGTCTAACACTGTTGCTCGTTTAAATTGAATGGATACACTTATGTTCTGTTGTGATGGAAGTTGCTCTGGATGAGATGTCTGCTAAATGCATGTAAAGTAATGTAATATACACCTTGAAAAAACCTTGATTATCGTTGCTGTGAAAGTCTTGCAGTCTTACTTCAAACGCATGTGAGCAGAACACCACCAATTTGGATTGGTACTTGCTGTTTATACCCATCATATACATTAGTGCAGTAGCCAAATTGCTCTCAAATACATTTCCATTTACAGGAGATAATGACCATCGTACGGCCATAGCTTAATTAAATGGAGCAATCCACAAGAGACAGTGGTTGCTAGGTTGCTATACTGTATAAATAGACAGAGCACTCTTTCCATTGAAACAGAGGTGTCTAATTGAAACTGTAGTGCAAAGGCAGTTGCTTCCCTATTCCCGCTCTCTGTCCTGTAGGCGTACTCGGTGCCGTGTTCGGTGGTACGTGCAGTGTCAAAAAAAAAAAACACAGTTGGCAACTGTCCACCTGCAAACTCTGGAGAGGCGATATAAAATGAAATGAAATAAAATGAAAGAAACCCGGCCATATCTCAAGAGAGGTGAGGATGCCGCGCTGTATGCAAGCTCGCTGCATCCCCCCCCCCCCCTCCGGCCCCACAATGGCTCCCACGTCTCCACTGAAGGCTGGCCGCGTTTCACGCATGCTGACCACCCTGAGCGGAGGGACTGCAGGGACGACAGATGTCTCCCTGGCCCAGCTGGCTGGGGAGCCCCCATGAGACGTCCATGTTCTTGTGCTGACCCAGAGCTCAGCAGACCGGCCATGCACAGCGTGTGCAGGCTACATCCCTGGCTGAGCTGATGGATAAAAATAATAATAATAATAAAATGAAATCAATGAAAAATTCCGGCGGATTGATAATAATGGGCAGTGGAACCTACATGTTGCAAAAAGATTGCCAGTTGGAGGTCGGTCATCCAGGCCACTAGAGGGGGTGCTTGATCCATTCGAACACCTTCCTTTTGGTCTCCATATTGGTTTCAAGGGCCCTCTTGAAACAGCCCTCAGACAGGTAACTAATGGCCTATGCAGCTAGTCAGACAGGAGGAATCCAAGTCCCTAAAAGAGGAGATGGATGAATCCTGGACCATCCAGGATTTTTTTTATGGACCAGCGGACCAGCAGTGTATTAAAAAAAATCCTGTCCTGCAGACCATAATGCAGTAGAACACAAATATGGGGGCTTGCGCTTACAGTAATTGCTTTTCTATGACTTTCTTTATGACATTTCACAGTAAGCGTGCATATGGTTTGATGCAATCGGTTCAACCTATAACATTACCGATAATGCCAGCAGTCATGGAGAAGCGAGATAAGCGAAGAGATAATTTGTAGTAAAAGCAAATAAATGGGGTGTGTAAAATATGTATGATTTTACTTTTTCATCATGACAGGCGTCGGCAGGAAGGAGTGACATTGTGTCAGAACAGCATGGGGCCTGATATTTAGCTAGTGCCACTCCAGCCAAGCCAGCAAATCTTCAAAAGGCAATTACCCCCCCAAACCCCCATCACTAGAGTCTACAGCTCCTGAAAGAAGACGAGTGAGATAAATCCGTGCCAGCAGTCCTTTGGCTCTGGCAGCCATGATTCTGTCCGTGGTTAAACCAACAAATGTCTCAGCTGTGTGTGTCTGTGTGTGTGTATGGGGGGGAGGGTGGAGGGTTCTTGCTTTTCTTACATTAACATTGATTGAAGGGTTTTTTTTTTTTTTTTTTTGATACTGTGAACTGCAATTTTCATCATATTGAGGAGTCTGCCACAACTCACATAATACCAGCAATTTTTATTATTATTTTTTTTTCTCTGATATTTTTTTCCTTCATCTTTTCTTTTTTTTTTTTTCAAATCAAATGATGCCAATAGCAGACGGTTGTCTTGCGAGAGACGGCCGATTGGGGCTTCCGGAGGGATGAGAAACAGACCGGCCAACGTAGAAAACGGGCGATCGATGAGCGCGTGAGTGAGCGAGGAAATAAAGGAACAGCAGGCCGCATGACTGCCATTCACACCCAAGGCCAGCAGCGCGCGCAGGTGATGCACGGTAATGAAGACTGCAGGGACCGCTGTCCGACCCACAGATGGCCAGCAAGCCTGGATATGTGGCGGGCCGTCTCCAGGAGGTAATAACGCTTCGCCAGTTTGCTTTCGAGATCATTTTGAGGCTGCTGTTTTTGGAAGACTACCCAAAAGGATGAGTGAAATATAGACAAGGAGGAAATATATTAAAAAAAGAGACAACTGGGAGTTGAAGACATCAATATTCAATTGCCTCCCTTTAGTTTTGATATGAATCCTTTATGAGCCCACGGCTTTAAAAGGCTTTTGCGTTATACCAAAGCAGAACTCTTCAATTTTATATGAACAGCTTTTCCCTTGCAGCTGGGCCACAGAGTAACACCAAGCTGTGCAACCTGTTGAGTCCCGCTGTATCTTCACTAATGAAGTCATGAAGAGCAGCTATAAAATGTGTAGTCCACCACACATCACAAAAAAGGGTGCAAGTCTTAAAGTTATACCTTCAGCAATAAGCAACAGGTGGAACACAATGTTTTAGTTCACATATCAGACACAAAGACTTGTCGAATTGTCAAAGCCTGCGATATGTTCACTGTGTCTGTCATAAAATGATATTTAATGGCACTCTCAATATATGGGCACAAGCCCAAAATATGAAATCAAGCTACTGCAATGGTATACTTTACTATGATTTGTCTCATATTTATGGTTTAGATTTTGTATTTACTGCTCATATTTTTTTCTCAGTAATTTCTTGTAATATTGACTGGTGTTGAAAAAATGATACTTTTCAAATGCTTTTATTGATCTCCTGAAGATCCTGCAACCATGTTATCTGACTGGCCTTGCTGTGCACCTTTTCCCCTTCATTATAGACATGCTGGCTGTATCATTTGATTCGGCTGCAGTAAGAAACATTCAAATATCAGATTTCATAATTAATGCCATGAGGACTGGGAACATGGGGTGTTACATAAAATGAATGAATACATTTAACATTTAACACTTAACACAATGCTGCATGCTGCATATGCATATATGTAATTTAATTAATGCATGATTTATTCTTGAAATACTACCTCCTGAAAGTCCCTTATTATCAGGGGGTAACCATAGGGAGAATAAGGCTTCAGTAATGCTAAATTGACTTGTTATGGAGCTGTTTACGAGTCACCAGTTTGAACCAATCAAAGTCTTCTGCTGTGGAGGGCAATGGGAGTTGTTTGGTTACAAATCAGTCAATGACTCTTAGCATTAAGGAGTTCTTAAGGCCTACATTCCCATTAGAAATGAAAATCTTACTACCTGTTGGTATTTAACAGAATGAAATGGGGGGTGGCAATAAGCAGTCAAGGACTGACAGTGGGAGAGAATGAATGCACAAAAGTTAAGTTACCTTTATTAAATCAGATCATTTCAAATGCCCTGCTTCCATTGCTACGTCTAATTCAAACCTTTGCAGTTAAATCAAGAAGATGATTTGAATACATCCAGAGGTGACACCCTATATTTAGAGTTGCTTCTTTCCCTTTTCAGCTGTTGTGCTGTTGCATACTCATGCAATTCCAAAGAGAGCAGATGCTGTGAAAAGCCTCTATGTTTAGAACTATATGTGTCTGAACCATAGGAGTGCATAAATTACATGTTTCAGTACCACAATTGTTATCACCCTTCACCAGTACATGCAAACGCAGACTTTTTTCTGAATTTAAAAGTTCAGCACACATACATTATATTATTATTATTATCATTTAGCAGAAGCTCTTATCCAGAGCAACTTACATAAGTTATAATTTCTACATGTTATGCATTTACATAGCTGGATATTTTCTGAGCCAATTACTCAGTTAAGTACCTTGCCCAAGGGTGCAACAGCAGTTCCCCAGTGGGGAATCAAACCAGCAACCTTTGTTATGAGTCCTGCTCCTTACCGCTGTGTTACACTGCCGCCCACACTAATAGAAAAGGGGGTATTTGTGTACTGAAACCTACTCCAAAATCCCCCTCAAACCCACCCATCCCTTGTTCCATTATCTAGCTGCCCTCCATACCCGTACTCTGTTTGATGGAGTTCACAGCTGCATGTCACAGATTGGTTGGCTTGGATGTCAGTGGGCAGTAGTGGCAATGAAGTGTAATGGTTCCCTTTCCTGAGGTATGTCTACCGTCCCCACTTAGCAGGCCCTGGGGTGAGCAAACACAAACCTGGCCTTTACATGCCACCTTCTTCTTCCTTTATGGCCCTCACAGTCCCCTGTCCTGAAGAAAACCGTCAAAACAATGGCCGTGATTAAAGAAGCTATGTGAAACGATTAATGATTACTTGTGATGCCTTTTGGGTATTTTTTTAAGCTTGAGCCCTGGAGCTTTCACTTCAGATACTTACAACTATGGATTTTACACGCTTCAAGTCGGCTTGCAGCATTTGCTCGCGTGAATTGCCCCGGGCGCCAGATGTGGAGAGGTTGTTGACTCAGATGAAAGTATTCGGTAATATTCACCTGTAGGGAATAACAAGCTTACCACATAAACTTGTTCACTTAAGCCAGCTAAAACATAAATGTTGGGTCTGCGAAGTTACGTGCTTAGTGATGCATCATGGTTGTGTACTGAATGTGAATGTGCCATGTATTGTCTTTTAGTTTATTTCGTGTTTATTCTCCTCCAAAAGGCAAATTATCCATGACATGCTGCAAGTGAACATCTAAGGGTTTCATTTAGCGCCTGCCTTTTCACTTCAGTTTTACCGCTCTTTTATGAAATTTTCGTTTTAGAGCACCAGTCTTATTTGCGTTCCACATAATGGTCAATTCTAAAGCCTGCCGATTTATTCCATTTAAAACCGACCTCAGGCCCACTTCCGAAAAATTACACGGAAAACAGAATGCTGCTAAAGCAGTTCACATGCATCTCGCTTAAGACAAATAATGTTATTATTTCTGTAAACAGCTCCAGGTCCAGGTATTCATGCATCTCGCTGTGTCACAGTGTCCGCTGTGGGGGCTGCCCCTGTCTGATGTGGGCGGGATTCCAACATATTTTGGCACAAGTGTCTTGCAAAAGCCATCTGGCACAGAAGTTGGCAGGACTCCTGCCACCCCACACCCCACTAGTGACACGAGGGCAGCAAGACATTAAGAGCCAAAGCCTTAAAATGTTCATCATGAGTGGGGGAGAGAGGGAGGGGGAGGGGGGTCTGGGAAAGGGAGAGGGATGCTGGGAATGAACCATGAAAGGATTCTACGTTATTGGCATTTACGTCACCCAGATTCACTTACGTAGGTCCCAATTTTTACATGTTATCCATTTATACAGCTGGATAGTTAATTGTGGGTCCTTACCACTATGCTACATTGGGTCCCCACATTGAGGATTTCTGTCCTCAGTTAATTTCTGAATGCCTGAATGAAGGGTTTACCCTTTAGAGGGAGGAGCAGATGATGTCTGAATCCTTGTGTACGGAATACTTGTCTCCCAAAGCCCACATTCCACTGCTTGCATATTTAACACTTCCTGACACAGTATTACATGTGCAAGAAAAAGGATTACCATCATATCTATTTAAGTGATATGTCAGAAAATACATATTTTAAGGTTTTCAGATGCTGCTAGGGTTAGGATTTGGCCATTCTAAACTCTTTCTGAATTTACAGTGTTCGTATAAAGTGTAAACCTTTTTTGTAACCTCACCACAGCATTGCCACAACAGTTGAACACAAAACTCAAGGAGAGGGTGAGAGACCTGTAGACATTACCGATAAAGGTATCGTTTCACTCTATGAATTTCAGAAAAGCAGAAACGTTGTGACCCCCCCCAGGTCCATGGTTTGGAATGCTATCTGCCACATTCCCTGGTGACCAATTCACTCCAGGGCAATGCCATAAAAGAATGCAGTATGTAGTTATTGTTCTCTTTCTTTCCAAGAAGAGACAGTAGAGGCAGAGACAGGACTTGTGGAAAGTACTTGAAATAGCTCCAAGGTTGTGTGGGGTTCCATTCGAAAGTGGCAATGCTGAGAAACAGCGGGCGTCCTTCTCTACCATGGGTACATTGTTCTGCTGCTGCATAATGAATCACTGCTCCACCAGTTGAATCATGGATTTTCGAACTGCGTGACCATGGCTGGCCCTGTGCGAAATCGATGTTTAGAAACGCGCTCCTAAACAAAGCTGAGGCGGGGGTTAGAGCCATCCAAGAAAAATCACCGCAGACAATGAAAGAGAATGTCTTGCCCGTGTATATATAATGGGATAACACACCACACCGCTTGCCGTTGCTCACAGTTCTTCTGTATGACATTAAGATGTTTATTCATGGTGACAATACATCCATGCTATTTATCCACACGCATGCATCATACCTCAGCCACCGTGGTCCATATATTTAAGCACATGTCTCAGTTCAGAGGAACGGAGCCCTTGGTTTCACATCACAATGTAGTCTGCATGTAAAAGCATTGTAAACCAGCGAATCAGATTCAGCTATGTATACACTTTACTGCTTTGTGCACCTTGTCAAAAGTAATAATTCCAGTTCATCAATTGGCTCACTGATGCTAAGAGTCTGTTTTAAGCCTGTGTAGAATGGGTATCTCAGCACTAATTGGTTGCATTGCATGAATCTTAATTC